>NW_022436945.1:34549555-34612061 GCF_009761245.1 Sapajus apella
TGTATATGAATATATACACATATATATGTATATGAATATATACATATGCATATATATGTGTATATATTCATATACATATATATGTGTATATATTCATGCAATTCATCTTTCAAATTTGTTCACTCTAGTGCTGAAGGTGGTATATATATGTATGTATGTATATTATGCTAACTGACGGTGATTCTAGAGTGAACAAATTTAAAAGATAAATTGTATGAATTGGTTTTGGGGTCTCTGAAATTGACCCTTGATGTAGTTGGATATTTGTTCCCTCCAGGTCTCAGTAAAATAAGAGTCCAAGTGTTTGAGGTGGAACCTGGTGGGGTGTATTTGGTTCATGGGAGCAGCTCCTTCATGAGTGGATTGGTGCCATCCCAGGAGTAACGAGTGAATTCTTGCTTTATTAGATACTGCTATATCTGGTTGTTAAAAAGAGTCTGGTCCGTCTCTCCTGATTCTTCCTTCAGCTTTCACCTTCCACCATGAGTGGAAGCTTTCTGAAGCCCTTACCAGAAGCAGACCCTGGTGCCACTCTTTCTGTACAGCATGCAGAAACATGAGTCAGATAAACCTTTCTTCTCTATAAATTATCCAGTCTCAGGTATTCTTTTATAACAATGCTAAAATGGATTAATACAACTCTCTAATCTGATTAGATATTAAGATGCTAAGTGCCATATTTCAGTAATAAAGAGAGAAATGATAGTTTGTAGTGTGAACTGTTTACAAAGATAGGCAAAATATGTGCCTTGAATACCCCTAGTCAACTACTTATAAGACACAAAGAGATAAGTCACTGTATATGATACTTTTAAATATTTTGAGAAACTAAAGAATACAATGACCTTGGTTGGTTGTTCTTAACATTGGCAGACAAAAGGAGTGAAAGAAAAATATAAGCCCTGGGATTCAAATTCTCAACTCAAGCACTCCATAAACAATATACGAGCTTATGGGTCTGCCCTGAAGTAAAGCCTTATCTCCTGTGGCACGGAGCCTGAAATTTTTGAAAATAAACACAAGACTTTTTTTTGGAATTTCCTGATTTACAAAGCAAATTGAACTCCTAGCCTCAAATAAGTCTATTATTTAAATGAGCGTGATGACTGGGAAATAATAGGACCCTCTGAGTTGCAGTGGGGAGATGTGGGGAAACTGATGAAGCTGAGGACACTGAACACCTAAATTCTTAAAAGTCCTTTTTTACAGTGGAAGAGGTCTTCCCACTCCCAGAAAAAGTGGTCTCTCCATCTCCAGTGGAAACAGACTTTCCAACCTCAGTGGTCTGTCATATTCCTGCTTGAGTGAAATTAGTCTTTCCACCTTTGAGGGAATTAGCCCCAGTTGACTGTGAAAACAGTAATGGCCTTCCTTGAGACAGTTGCAATGCAAGACAATGCTGATTGTCCCACCTCTACTACCCCTCTTTGCTTCTAGATATATAAGTAGACTTAAGTTCAAGAAGACCACTCTAATATAGGTATAAAACGTGCACCATGAGGAGATGCATTACACTCTAAATGAACTACTTGAGTTTTCTGACATATACTAGCAGAAATCTGGAGAATAAGCATAGGAGTGGATACTAAGGATGTAGGATAATGGTAGATGTAATAAAAAGTTGTATCAGGCTAAATTGATGGATATGGGTCCACAAGCAAATATATTCCATTTAATATTGCAGTTTGGGGAATTAGAAAGGGATCTAATAGTTTGGTTTCTTGGACAAAACATGGATCAAAGATGGCCCACTCAGCAATTTGCAGATGCTTGATCACATTTAATGTAATGTAAAAGAAGAAATTTAAAGGCTTCTGATGATTGGAATGTTAGAGGGTCCAGAAGACATAACTTATGTACTCTTTGATAAATAAATTTGTAAGAGGAGTCCCTGCATTCTTGAATTTCTCAATGACTACTTTTCCCTATAGGCCAGGCATTATAGTAGAAATTTCAGGCATTGAATTTGAAAACCTAAATGCAATGAGAGCAATTGGATAACAGGATAGGTGAAGTGGCAGCACTGAGCCACCAACGACAAGGTGCGGATTGTTATTATAAAGGACAGTAGAGTCAAAGCAGCCATCAGACTTACAACTGACAAATGACATTGGTTATTAAATCATGGTGTTCCTAGAAATCAAATAGATAGAAAGCCTACTAAATTCTTAATTGATTCATAAAAGCAAAAGAGTTCCAGGTGATGTGAACAAAAATCTAACTCCAGCTGTAAAGCCAGACAGTCATAGCCACTCAGTCAATGACCAGACTTAAGCCAATCTATAGACACAGAATGTCTTAGTTTTTTTCACTGTCTATTTGATCAGGTCTTTATTCAAGTAAGCTGTCAAAAATGATTTGACTTAACAAATTTAAGGGTTTATGCAGCAGATTTCTTTTGTTTTGTGGTTGATTTTGTTTCTGCTAGCTTTTTATAAGTGCCAGTTCATTGGTAGCTGCTGCCTTTTTCTCCACCAGAGGTTTCTTACTCTTCTTAACACAAACAGACTCCTTTGTTTTCTTCCCTAGTACAAGCTTCTTGCCTATAATACCCTTCTCACCTGATTTGACCTCTAGCACTGCTGCTGCTGCTGCCAACTTATCTACGCAACGTTCATGATTCCTGGTCTGATAAAGAATGGTGTTCCAGTGCTTGGTCTTTACATATGGGTTTAGCTTCAATATGATTCTCAGATTTTTTTGTAGTGGGTTCTTCTTCAAGGCTCTAAGATGGATCATCTTGCATGATATTCCAAGAGCCTTTTGGATCTCTGGGCTTTTCTAGATTCTGCTAAGGTCTGCGTTGATCATCTTGTGCATGGGAAGATTGTTGTTACTTGTCAGAGAAGCAGTTTTTATGCCAAGTGCCATACAACTCATTTGTCTCCTAGAAAGCATTCCAGAAGGCAAATTCTCAGTTCTGTATGTACAAATATGGAATTGTTTCCCATGTCAGAAAGTCTTGAATAAAATAAAAGAGAGCCTGGGGTCACCTTGGGGAAGAATTTTGGTACACTATGAAATATTTATACTTTCATTCTTCTTCCCAGACTTCCCCAAAGGAACTTACATCCTTTTACTAGGGTAACTGTGCATTTGAGGAAAAGAAAATAATGTGATTTTTTAAGATTACTGGACATAGGCTCTAAACTGACATAGATTTTGAGATACTCAAAACATCACTTAGCCTTCCAGTCAGAGTATAGGTTGATGAAGGAGTTTTGTTTCAGGTCCAATTCATTCACAGTGGGTCCAGTGAGTCCACAAATCCATCCTGTGGTTATTTCCTCAGTTCAAAAATGCATAATTAGAATAAATATACTTAGCAGCTGGCAGAATTCCTACATGGCTTTCCTGACTTATAGAATGGTGGGTATTACATTGGGAAAGTCCAAATGGAAGACATTAGAATGTGTCTACCTAGAAAAATAGTACGTCTAAAGCAATATTGAATTTCTAGAAGGATTGCAAAGATTAGTGCCATCATTAAGGACTTGAAAGATGCAGGGTGGTGATTCCCCACATTCCCATTCAAGTCTGCTATATGGTTTATTCAGAAGAAGATTGATGAATATTGGAGAATTACAGTGAGTTTTTAAAAGTTTCAGCAAGTGGCAACTCCAACTACAGCTGCTGTGCAAGAGGTAAATTTATTGAGGAAATCAACATGTCTTTCGGTTCCTGGTATGTGTGTGCTGTCGACCTGGGAAATTTTTTATCTCTACCTCTGTTAATAAGTTCACTAGAAGTAGTTTGCATTCATCTGGCAAGGCCAGCAATACACCTTCACCGTCCTGTCTCAGGGGTATATCAACTCTTTAGTTCTGTGTCATAATTTAGTTCACAGATATCTTGAACATTTTCTTTTTCCACAGATATTTCTCTGGTCCATTACACTGATGAACATCATGCTGATTAGACATAGCAAGTGAGAAGTAGCAACTATTCTGTACGTATTGGTAAAACAGTTGCATCAGAGAAAAAGAAATGAATCCGACTAAAATTATAAATCTTTTCAACTCATTAAGATTTCTCAGAGTCCAGTGATGTTGAGATATCCTTTCTAAGTTGTTGTATTGCATCTGCTCCCTCCTACAACCAAGAAAAACACACAGTGCTTAGTCGCCTAATTAGAATTTTGAGACAACATATCCTCATTTGGGTGTTATTGCAGCCCATTAATGGAGTGACCTGAAAACTTACTGGTTTTGAGTGGGGCACATACAAGAGAAGCCTCTGCAACAAGTCCAGGCTACTGTGCAAGCTGTTCTACCACTTCTGCCTTATAATCACAGATACCATGGTGCTGATGTGTCAGTGCCAGTTAGGGATGCAGTTTGAGGCATTCCTCCGGTCCCTATAGGTGAATCACAGTGTAAGTCTTTAGGATTTTGGAGCAAGGCACTACTATGATTCCCAGATATCTACTCTCCTTCTGAGAAACAGCCCTTCGTCTGCTATTGGACTTTAATACAAACTGAAAGCATAACCATGGGTTACCATGTTACCATGTGACCTGAGCTGCCTATCATGTACCGGCTGTTTTCTGACTCACCAAACCGTAAAGCTGGACGTACACAGCAATACTCCATCACCCAATGGAGGTGATATAAACGTAATCAGGCCCTAGAAAGCCCTAAAGACATAACTACATTCTATGAAAAGTTTCCATAGAACCAAATGCCCATGGTTCCCAATCTTTACATGTTACTTTCTCTTCATCTTCACCAATAGCCTCATGGGGCATTCCCTCTGACCAGTTGACAGAGAAAGAGAAGACTTGGGTACGACTTACAGGTTGTTCTGCATGACATGTAGGTACCAACCAAAAGTGGGTAGCTGTAGCACTACAGCCTCTCTCTAGAACATCCTTGACAGTGGTGAAGGGACATCTTCCCAGTGGGCAATGCACCTGGTTGTTCACTTTGCCTGGAAGAAGAAATGGCCTGATGTGCAATTATATACATATCCCCGGCTTATAAAAACCAGGGCATGCTACTTTCTAGGGTCACTCAGCTGCTTTACAAGTGGGGAATTCATAGATGAGACTCCATTCACCCCAGACAGCTTTCCTGAGCTTTGAGAGACTGGCTAGCAATGAATTACTAGGTTTCTGTTGCCTTGATTCTATCTGTAAGTAATAAACATACCTATTTTAATTTATTTTAATAATTTTGGTGGAACATGTGGTTTTTGGTTACATGGATAAGTTCTTTGGTGGTGATTTCTGAGATTTTAGTGAACTCATCACTCAAGCAGTATACACTGTGCCTACTGCATAGTCTTTTATTCCTCACCTCTACTCACCCTTCCCCGTAAGTCCCCAAAGGCCATCAAATATTTCGTATGCCTTTATATCTTCATATATGAGAACACATACTATTTGGTTTTCTATCCATGAGTTACTTCACTTATAATAATGGTTTCCATCTCCATTCAGATTGTTGTGAATGCCATATTTCATTCATTTTTATGATTGAGTTGTATTCTATGGGGTGTGTGTGTGTGTGTGTGTGTGTGTATAATTATGTATATATACACATAATATATATATATATATATAATATACATATACACAAAATATATATGTATATATATTACATTTTGTTTATTCACTCACTTGTTGAAGTGTATTTAGGCTAGTTCCCTATTTTTGCAATTGCGAATTGTGCTTCTGTAAACATGCATGTACAAGTGTCTTTTTCACATAATGTTTTATTTTTCTCTGGATAGAAAGTATGTCTTCCCCATAGTGGTAAGGCTGGATAAAATGGTAGATATACTTTTACTTCAGGGAATATTCATACTATTTTCGATAGTGGTTGTACTAGATTACATTTCCCACGAGGAGAGTAAAAGTGTTTTCTTTTCACTACATCCACACCTACATCTATTATTTTTTGATTTTTTGATGACAGACATTCTTGCAGGAGTAAAGTGGTATCTCATTGTGGTTTTAATTTGCATTTCTCTGGTAGTAATGTGGAATACTGTTTCATAGGTTTGTTTGGCCATTTGTATATCTTCTTTTGCAAATTGTCTGTTTATGTGCTTTGTTTACTTTCTGATGGGATTATTAGTTTTTATCTTGCTGATTTGTTTGAGTTGCTGGTAAATTCTGAATATTATTCTTTTGCTGGATGTATAGTTTGTGAGTATTTTCTCCCATAGTGTGGGTTGTCTTTTACTCTGTTGATTATTTATTTTGCTGTGCAGAAGCTTTTTAGTTTAATTAGGTCCCATCTATTTATTTTTATTTTTTTGTTGCAGTTGCTTTTGGGTATTTGGTCACAAACTTTTTCCGAATCCAATATCTAGAAGAGTTGTTCCAGTGTTATATTCTATTGTTTTTATGGTTTCAGGTGTTAAATGTAAGTATTTAATTCATCTTAAGTTGATTTTTGTATATGGTGAGAGATGAGGATGCAGTTTTATTTTTTTACATGTGGCTTACCAATTATCCCAGCACAATTTGTTGAACAGGATGTCCTTTCCCCACTTTATGTTTTTCTTCACTTTGTTGAAGATCAGTTAGCTCTAAGTATTTGGCTTTTTTCTGAGTTCTCCATTCTATTTCATTGGTCTACATGGCTGTTTTAATACCAGTACCACAGTAAGTATAGCCTTATAGTATAGTTTGAAGTCAGGTGATGTGATATTTCCAGGTTTTTTGTTTTTTTTTTTTCTTCTTCTTCTTCTTCTTATTTTGCTTAGACTTGCTTTGACTACACAAGCTACTTTTTTGGTTCCATATGAGCTTTAGGATTGTTTTTTCTAGTTCTGTGAAGAATGATGATGGGAAATGTATTTCATCTGTAGATTGCTTTTGGAACTATGGTCATTTTCACAATATTGATTCTACGCATCCATGAGCATGTGATATGTTTCCATTTGTCTGTATCATCTATGATTTCTTACAGCAGTATTTTCTAGTTTTCATTGTAGATATCTTGCACCTCCTTGGTTAGGTATATTCCTAAGTATTTTTGTTTGTTTGTTTGCAGCTGTTGTAAAAAGCGTTGAGTTCTTGATTTGGTTCTCAGCTTGGTAGTTGTTGGTGTATAGGACTGCTGCTGATTTGTGTACATTGATTTTGTATTCTAAAATTTTATTTAATTTATTTATCGAATCTAGGAACTTTAAAGGTGCCTATTTAAGATTTTCTAGTTATACAATCACATCATTAGTAAACAGCAATAGCTTGGTTTCCTCTTTCTGATTTGGATGCTCTTTATTTCTTTCTCTTGTCTGATTTCCCTGGCTAGGACTTCCAGTACTATGTTGAATAAAAGCGGTAAAAGTGGGCATCTTTGTCTTGTTCCAGTTCTCAGGGGAAATGCTTTCAACTTTTCCCCATTTAGTATAATGCTGGCTGTAGGTTTGCTGTACATGGCTTTTTTAACCTTGAGATATGTCTCTTTTATGTCAAATTTTCTGAGGGTTTTAAATGTAAAGTGATGCTGGATTTTGTCAAATGCATTTTCTGCATCTATTTAGATGATCATATGATTTTTGTTTTTAATTCTGTTTATATGATGTATCACATTTATTGACTTGCATAGGACCATCCCTGCATCACTTGTATGAAATCCACTTGATCATGGTATATTGAATTTTGATATGCTGCTGGATTTAGTTAGCTAGTATTTTGTTGAGGATTTTGGCATCTTTCATCATGGATATTGGTCTGTAATTTTCTTTTTTTATGTCCTTCTCTGGTTTTGGTATTAGGGTTGTATTGGCTTCATGGATGATTTAGGGAAGATTCCATCTTTCTGTAACTTTTGGAATAGTTTTATTAAGAATGGTACCAATTATTTTTTGAATGTCTGTTAGAATTCCACTGTGAATCCTTGTGGTCTTGGACATTTTTGTTGGCAGTTTTTCAAATAACTATGTAAATATTGCTACTAGTATTGGTCTGTTCAGAGTTGCTATTTATTCCTGATTTAATCTAGAAGGACTGTATATTTCCAGGAATTTATCTATAATATTTATAGTTTTTAGTTTGTGTGTATATAATCTCTATAGTTTTTAGTTTGTGTGTATAAAGTCGGTCATAGTAGCTTTGAATGATATTTTGTATTTCTGTGATATTGGTTGTAATATCTCCTGTTTTGTTTCTAATTGAGTTTATTTGGATCTTCTCTCTTCTTGTCTTGGTTAATCTAGCTAATGGTCTATCAGCTTTGTTTATATTTTCAAAAAGGTAGATTTTTAAAGTTTGTTTTTTGTATATGTTTGGTTCAATTTTATTTAGTTCTGTTGTGATATTCGCTATTTCTGTTCTTTTTCCAGGTTTGAGTTTGGTTTGTTTTTGCTTCTTTAGTTCCTTGAAGTGTGACCTTAGATAATCTATTTGTGCTTTTTCAGACTTTTTGATGTAAGCATTTAATACTATTACCCATGTCCTCTTAGAACTTTTTTTTTTTTTTTGCTGTATCCCAGAGGTTTTGATAAGTTATATCATTATTATCATTCAGTTCAAATAGTGTTTTAAATTTCCATCTTGATGTCAATGTTGACACAAAGATCATCCAAGAGAGATAAATTTCTAAGTATTATATATTTTTGAGGGTTTCTTTTGTGTGTAGTTAATTTCTAGTTTAATTCCACTGATTTCTGAGAGGATATATAACTTCAGTTTTCTTAAATGTATTGAGATGTGTTTTGTGACCTACCATATGGTCTATCTTGGAGAGTGTTCGCTGTGCTGATGAAAAAAATGTATATTCTGCAGTTGTTGGGTAGAATGTTCTATAAATATCTGTTAAGTCCATTTGGTCTAGGGTATAGTTTAAGTCCATAATTTCTTTATTGACTTTCTGTCTTGATGAACTGTCTAGGGCTATCAGTGGAGTATTGAAGTCCCCCACTATTATTGTGTTGCCATCTATCTCATTTCTTATGTCTAGTAGTAATGGTTATATACATTTGGGATCTTCAGTGTTAGATGTGTATATATATTTAGGATTATTATATTTACCTGTTGGACTAATCCTTTTATCATTATAAAATGTCCTTCTTTGTCTTTTTTTTTTTTTTACTGTGTTGCTTTAAAGTCTGTTTTTTCATGATATAAGAATAGCTGTTCCTGCTTGCTTTTGGTTTCAATTTGCATGAAATATATTTTTCTATGCATTTACCTTAAGTTTATGTGAGTACTTATGTGTTAGGCAAGTCTCTTGAAGACAGAAGTCACTTGGTTAGTGGAAATGTATTCATTCTGCCATTCTGTATCTTTTAAGTGAAGCATTTATACCATTTACATTCAACTTTAGTACGAGATGTGAGGTACTGTTCTATTCATCATGCTAATTGTTGCCTAAATATCTTGTTATTTTTCGTTGTATTTTTTACGCTCAATGAGATGTATGCTTTATGGAGGTTCTATTTTGGTATATTTTGAAGTTTCATTTCGAGATTTAGAACTCCTTTTAGCAGTTATGTAGTGCTGGCTTGGTAGTGGTTAATTCTCTCAGCATTTGTTTCTCTGAAAAAGATTTTATCTCCCTTTCATTTATGAAGTTTAGTTTTGCTGTATACAAAATTCTTGGCTGATAATTATTTTGTTTCAGGAGGCTAAAGAAAGGACCCAAATCCTTTCTTACTTGTAAGCTTCTTGCTGAAAATTCTGCTGTTAATTTGTTAGGTTTTCCATTATAGGTTACCTGTTATAGGTACCTGATGATTTTGTTTCACAACTCTTGGGATTCTTTCTTTTGCCTTGATTTTAGATAACCTGATGACTATATGCATACGTGATGATCTTTTTGCAAAGAATCTCCTAGGTGTTTTTTCTTATATTTGGATGTCTAGATCTCTAGCAAGGACAGGGAAGTTTTCCTCAGCTAGTCTCTGAAATCAACTTTTCAAAATTTTACATTACTCTCCTTCCTCAAGAATACCAGTTATTCTCAGGTTTGATCATTTAATATAATCCTGAATTTCTTTGAAGCTTTCCTCATTCTTTATATTCTTTTTTTCTGTGTATTTGCCTGATTGGGTTAATTCAAAAGCCTTGTCTTTGAGCTCTGAAGTTCTTTCTTCTCATATTTTTACTAAAGTATTGTTGAAGCTTTCCAGCACATTTTGTATTTCTCTAAGTGTGGTTTTCATTTCCAGAAGTTTTAATTGTTTCTCTAGAAGATTTTTCAGCCATACCTTGCATTGTTCTTTTTAATTTCTTTGTTTTTCACCTTTCTCTGGTATCTCTTTGAGTAGCCTAATAATCAACCTTCTGAATTTTTTATATGGCAATTCAGAGATTTCTTGTTGCTTAGATCCATTGTTCGGGAGCTAGTATAATCTTTTAGGGTTTGATAGAGCCTTGTTTTGTCATATGACAGAATTACTTTTCTAGTTCCTTCTTATGTGAATAGGCTATTTCAATGGAAAGGGCTGGAACTCAAGGCCTTATGTTCAAATTACTTGTTCCCATGGGGTTACCCCTTGATGTGCTGGTCTTCCCATTTCCCTAGGAGTGGGGCTTCCTTAGATCTAGACAGCAGTGATTGTTATTGCTCTTCTGATTCTTGTCACTCAGTGGAGCTACCCAGTCCTGAACTAGTGCTAGGGAATGTCTACAAATAGTCCTGTGATGTAATCTGCCTTCAAGTCTTCCAGCCATGGATACCAGCACCTGCTCTGGTGGAGGTAACAGAGGAATGAAATAGATTCTGCAAGAGTCCTTGACTGCAGATATGTTTAGTGTGCAGGCTTTCTCAAATGCTGGTTATGCTACCAGTGAAGTTGTCATATGGACACATTCAGGACTGATCAGACAGGATGCTATAGACAGTGGAATTAGCTATTGTTTTCTCCTTCCAGGGAGCAGGGTTATTTTGTCCTGGGCTGTTGTAATGGCCTAAGTTGATTGGCCTCCAGCCAGGATGTGGCATTTTCAAGAGAACACCAGCTGCAGTAGTAGGGAGATACAAGCTTGCTTTAAGTTGTCCAGGGGAAGTATTCTGGTTTCTCAGACAATGGGTGGGGCCATAAATCTCCCAAGAGTTTATGTCTTATATGTTTGACTACTAAGGTGGGTAGAGAAATACCATCAGATGAGGGCATGTTAGGGTTGGTCTGTAGTCAGACTCTCCTTGAGGATGGCTTGTCATAGCCACTGTTGGGAATGGGGGTTAGGAAAACAAATGAAAGCATAAATATTTGTATTTTAGATGTTTTTATGTATTATAGACAAAAGTAAATATAGGGATTCAGGTAGGTCCAGAGAGTTTCCTTATATTGTATAGTGATAGGGAATTAGAATTTGGAGGTAAGAAATTATTTAGGAGTTAGGTAAATATATTTTGGAATTGATATAAACATGGACTAAAGCCATAATGACATTTATCTGAAGATTAAAAATTAAATGTTGGTCATAATTTTCCTATTGTTAGAGATAAAGGAGTTAAGGTCTAGAGAGGGGCACATAGATGTAGTGATCTGGTGTGAGTCCAAGCCTTCCCTATATTCGGACCTTAAAGAATCTCATAATTATTTTTGTTTGTGTATAATGTCACAATGACAGGGAGCTTTTGAAGATCAATGCTTTAAATTTAAATTTGATGATGATACACACATGAACACACACACATCATTCCTTCTTATATACACACATGATTATATATGTATAATTCATATACATATGATATATGATTACTACATTTGTCTGTATTTCCTGCTTAGCTATTATCCTTGGGTCTCTTCAACAGAATTTACATTTTTTTCAATATCCACATTTGAAAATGTTCAGATCTGAGATGCGTGGTAATTTATTCTGTCTTTGATTGTATTAACAGGTGTTCATATATTGATATGCTTGGTAAACTTATTTCAACAGTGCATCAACGTTTAACATTTTGAAGATATATTAGGCACCACTAATCATTCACATTTAAAGAAAAAGCTAATCTCATGTTATGTTATAAATATAAATAAGTTTATTCAGGTAAAAACTAGATTAGTATGTAAGTTCTATTAATTAATGAATCAGCAAACACAAAGAAAATGTACACCTTACACCTCTCTCTGAAAAATTTCTTCTGGTATCAAATGTAAGATACTTTTGGATTTTAGTAATGCTAAAATATAAAAACAATGACCCTTTCATATGGCCTATTTATAAGATTATCATCCTTGGGTAAGCTCCCCCTTATACCTAGTTTTGCTAGCGGCACAAGTAGCTTAAAAAGCAGATGCCGTTGATGACATCGTCTCATCAGCTTCTTTTCAGTGATTAATTACAGAATCTGCAAATGTAATGTGTATTTGCAATGGGTCTGACCCACGTTAGATTTCCTCTGTTTTTGAGAAATTAGTCAATTCTCATTTCATTTGTAAAGATAGATACACTGATAAGCCCAAGTCAAATTTATTGTCAAGACAATCACTTAATCTTTACCTACTCAGACAATCTCTTTTTATGTCCTGTGACTCACCAGTTGGAGGATGGAACCCTTTTCATATAGGAGGAAAACTTCTGAAATTAAATAATCAGTTTTTAATATTAATATTGCTATCTATTCAATATTAGCAGCAGATCTATTTTAAATAATGGTAAAGAGAGTCATTATCTCCTAACACCAAATATGGTATATAGACTATTCATATTTTATTAACTTTATGCATTATTATATTGCCTGTATGAGAACAAGTAATGTAAATCAAAATCTAAATGAATATTTAACAAGTGTGCCTTAATACAGCAGTCCTCAACCTTTTTGCCACCAGGGACCAGTTTCGTGGTAGACAGTTTTTCCATGGACTAGGGGTGGGGATATGGTTTTGGGATGTTTCAAGCACATTACATTTATTGTCCACTTTATTTCTATTATTATGAAATTATAATTTATAATAAAATAATTATACAACTTGCCATAATGTACACTCAGTGGGAGCCCTGAACTTGATTTCCTGCAAATAGACAGTCCCATCTGGGGGTGATGAGAGACAGTGATAGATCATTATATGTTAGATTCTCATAAGGAGCATGTAGCCTAGATCCCTCACATGTGCAGTTCACAATAAGGTTCATGCTCCTATGAGAATCTAATGGCACCACCGGTCTGACAGGAGGTGGAGCACAGGTGGTAATGTCAACAATGCTAAGAGGCTATAAATACAGATGAAGCATTGTTCACCTGCCTGCTGCATGCCTCCTGGTGTGCAACCAGGTTCCTGACAGGCCATGGACTGATTTCAGGGGCTTGGGGATCCCTACCTTAATGGATATCTAGACAGTATATTTCCTATGCCCAAAACTATTGTAAATATGTAGTTTGTGGTTCCCCGCAAGACAGAGTTTTAGTCTTATTTTATCTGTAATTCAATCTAATTAAATTATATAAGTAAAAACTAATGAGAAAAGGCATTTGGGGAAAATATTACAAACATGTAAATTATGAGATATTATTTTGCTATCACAAGTATGCTTACATATTTTGATGAGACAATGGACTGTGAAGAAAAAACATAGATACATATAAAGAAATCCCTCAAGCTAACATAATTTAGAAATACATTTGAAATATTATAATGAATAAAATTAGTAATAAGAAATTGCTTATTATTTAAATGCCATCTAAAATAGAAACAGATTCTAATCATTTTTTTTTCTTTTTTAGAGACAGGATTTTGCTCTGTTGCTTAGGCCAGAGTGCAGTGGCATCATTATCTTTCATTGCTAGTTTCTAATCTTAAATCAACAATTACTGAAGTATTCTGATGAATTTTAAGTATTCAAAATATCAGATATAGAACAATTTTTGTTAGTGGAAAGTTTAACTTCTTATCAAATTATTGTTGTATATAGTAATAAGTATCTGCTTTATAATTCTCTTTAACTATCACTGATATTTTTACACATACAGGTGACTAGAACAGTGTAAATTTGGCTCATAAAAATTAAAACCTGAGTAAATTTTAATATATAGTCACAAAATACACAAAATATAAAGACTTTTTGCCTCTAGTAATGGTGAAGTAGCTTTTTGAAACTAACATCACTGCAAATCAAATCAAAATTATAGAAACAGGTGAAAACATAAGAAAACAACTATATATATATATATATATATATATATATATATATACGCACACACACACACATACACACACAAACGTTTCCGTAGGTTTTTGGAGAACAGGTGGTATCTGGTTACATAAGTTCTTCAGTGGTGGTTTGTGAGATTTCGGTGCACTCATCATCTGAGCAGTATACACTGAACCCAATTTGTAGTATTTTCTCCCTCACCCCCTTCCCATCTTTTCCCCTGAGTCCCCAAAGTGCATGTGTCATTCTTATGCCTTTGTGCCTCAAAGCTTTGCTCTCACTTATGAGTGAGAACATACGATGCTTTGTTTTCCATTCCTGAGTTACTTCACCTAAAATAACTGTCTCCAATCCTACCCAGTTTGTGGTGAATGCCACTAATTCATTCCTTCTTACGGCTGAGTAGTATTCCATGATATATATATATGAAATGCCATGCAATCAAAGAGTGGATAAAGTAATGAGTTACACACACACACACACACACACACACACACATATATAATATATATATTATATATACGATAAGGAATTCTCATCTATATAACACAAGTCAATGAAAAAGCCACTAGAAAATTCAGTAACATTTTTTAAAAAGTATAATGAACAAACTATACATAAATAAATGGCACGTGAATGATGATGCTGACTCCAGGTTTAGAAATAGAGTTGCAGAATTACATGCATTTAAAAGACAAGAAAAAGGATGAAATAAAAGTTACAAATATCTAAAAAGAAATTAAAATAAAAATGATAGAGAAAATAAATATATAAGCAAAATTAATGAGTCAGAAATAAAATATATAATAAAGAGTGACCAGAAAGCCACATCTAGTTTTTAGAGAAAAACTAGTATAATTTATAAATTGTTTTTAAGAATTATGAAGAAAAAAAAGGGCAAAGCAAGTTAAATATGAAAAATACTTATGTAAACTTCATAACACTGATCTATAATATTAACTCATTATTTTTTTGAATGAGATATTTCTTTTACTTTGCATTTTGCCTTTTACTTTATTCTCTTTCTTTTCTTTCTTCTTTTAAATATATATATATATATTATTGCCTTTTAGGTTTTGGGGTACATGTGAAGAACAGGTAAGATTGTTGCATAGGTACACACATGGCAGTGTGGTTTGCTGCCTTCCTCCCCATCACCTATATCTGGCATTTCTCCCCAATTCTTTAAAGAAGAAAACTGTCAGGTAGAAGCTTGACTACCCAGGTGATAAAATAATCCGTACAACCAATCCCAAGTCACAAGCCTACATATATGTACCCCTGAATCTAAAATAAAAGTTAAAATATTTTTTCCATTTATTTATTTTATTGCATTTTCAGTTTTGGGGTACATGTGAAGAACATGCAAGATTGTTGCATAGGTACACACGTGGCATTGTGATTTGCTGCCTTCCTCCCCATCACCTACATCTGACATCTCTCCCCTTGCTATCTCTCCCCAGCTCCCCACCCCCCACCGTCCCTCCCCTATTTCCCCCCAACTGACCCCAGTGTGTAGTGCTCCCCTCCCTGTGTCCATGTGTTCTCATTGTTCAACAACCACCTATGGGTGAGAACATGTGGTGTTTGATCTTCTGCTCTTCTGTCAGTTTGCCGAGAATGATGGTTTCCAGTTAAATATTTTTTAAAAGAAAAGGACATTTAAAGCCTCAGGTGATGGCAAGTTTTATCTCATTCAAATGGGACACTTCGAATATCTCTTGTTTGTTACATGCACATTCTTAGCATTGGTTAAGAAAAAAAATGATGGTGGTTCATATTCTCAGAGGCTGATAATTAGAAAGAAATATTTTAGCAAGAAAATATTCCTTTATATTCAGCTATCAGGCAACAATATTAAAAACATTGCAGCAAAACCGAAAACATCGTTAGTTAGGGGTTTAAGACGAATTACATTTTAAAAACTGAAAACACTTTTCTTTTATCCCTAAGTCATCCTCCATGATAACTAAATCTTATGAAATATTTTCTTTAATTTGAATTCAGCAGATCACCAGGGAAGTTTATGTTTACATTATACTTTTATAATTTATTGATGTTTAATTTCAGTCTTTTTGTCTTATATCAAACTGAACTATACAAATAACATATCCTACAATGCCAGCTAGAATTAATAGTCTGTAATGTTATCCTTGCACACATCAGACAAGTTTGCTGCAGTTTGTCTTTTATGATTATGCTTCTACATCTGCATTAACATAATGCATGTGCAGCCCACAAAATAATGTGTTAATTTATTGAATCATGTTACCATTAACAGAAAGTGTCAGGATAATAAAGTAGCAGATTCTGCATTTTGGTAGGAACCTTGAAACAAGGCCATTCATCTCATAGTATAATTCATCTTTTCCATCTTTTTGACAACATATACCTTACTGATTAACTTGATTTCTCTGTGTAAAGTATTGAATTATCTGTGGTCTTGTTTCTTATGCTCAAGACACATACTCATGTTTGGAGCAAAGACCCAAGGCAGGTGAAGTAGTTCAGCAGCTACACAGTTGCTACACAGTTTGTTTTTTTTTTTTAATTCCTATAAAGTGAGGGGTTAGCGTTTTGATTTTAAAGATGAGAATATAGTATTTCATACAGGGCTGAAACTTGCTAATGAACACAAAGCTTATAATGACAGAGCAGGGTTCCAGTCTCTAACTTGGGTCACTTAAATAATGCCATGCTGTTTTGAAAATAGTACTTACTTTGTCTGTAAGTAGAATTGATAAAAATTATCATTATTGTTTTATTTATCCATTTTATACTTAGTTTGAAAGCTTTAACAAATGGAATTTGGATACTATCATTCCTCTACAAAGAATATATGAGGATTAATAAATGAAGAGCCTAGTAGAAAATGACAGCAAAAAATAGAGGTTCACAAAATTTGAGTAATTTTTAAGTAATTCAAACTATTGTTTTAATTATTATACATCAAATGGTACTCAACTAAATATCTAATTTTTAAGAAAATCAAAACAGTCAAAAAACAAACTTGAACGGTTCACATATTAAATAAAACTGCTTAAACAATTTAAAACATCTATATAATGGCTTAACTAGAACATGATTTAACTTTATACAATAAAACTTTAAAAGCACACATTTATATAACTCCTCAGGCATTGGACAACAGGCAATGCAGGTCTATGATCACTCAGAGAAGGGAGAGAAATGGGGTAAGCCAAGGAATCATCCTGGCTTTCCTCCTGAAGGCATTTTCTAGGACACAATACAAAGAGGGGAATTCCATGCTGAGCAAGGGAGCTCACTGAGTTGAGGAGCTGGCAATAGCAGATAGGGGTGCTGAGGTACTTACAAATTTCAGCATAATGTTTTGGGCATGTGGGAGCTATGGACACCAGAAATTTGTGTAAGGGTCTCTTTGAGGATTTCTTGAAGACTAGATTGCACATGAGAAGTTTGAACTTCCCAAGGATAGACAAAGAACAACCAGAGTTACAACCTGAAAATGTTCAGAGCACAATGCAAGGTGGGAAGATGTTCAATCTCAAAAGAGACCAAATGAAATATCCTCCATAATCCCTCAGAGCATTCGGAGACAGCATGCTCCGAATGAACCATGAATTAGTAGTGGAAGTGAACTATCTCTGGAGTAAAGTCTTTTCTAGATCCACCCTAGCAAATATTAAAAACAGAGCTAAAAAGTATAACATACTCAGCACTTAACTCAATTATCTGCCAAAACAAATCACTATATTCTTTAAAGGAAGACATGAATCTTCCAATCAAAACTTCCTATGCAGGTCAAGAGCAGGATAATATGACTTACAATCAGAAGAAAATTCTGTTGGGAAATTGATCTATAAATGACAAAGATGGTGAAACTAGCAGGAAAAAGATGATTTTTAAAAACCCTATAACTATAAACAAGTATTTAAGAATCCCAGATCTTTCCCCCATGCTCCCTCTTCAAATAAACCATATTTTCTTACCCCTCTCAATTAGCTTAATTAAGCCAATTATTTAAACTTATATAAATACAATAAAATTCTGTATAGTTACCAGTTACTGATTATTTTACCTAGCGTGACCTCAGTGAGATTTATTATTTTTACTACATATTGCACTACGTTTTTCCACATTGATGCATAGTACTACATTATACAAATCATTCATATTATATTTATTAATATATTGGTAATCACCAAATGGCCAAGTAAATTGTCTTAATTTTTTGACCATTATAAATAATGTCTCATGAAAATTCTAATGCATGTCTTTTGGTGCACAATTTGCATATTCCTTTTGGGTAGAAGCAGAATGGCTAGAAGTGGGATGGCTGGAATATTGGGTATACTTATATTCACATTTGGTATACACTTCTAAATTGTTTTCCAAAAGAATTTTGACAATTAAAAATAACAGCTATAATGTTCAGGAGTTTCAGTTCTTACATAGTCCACCATTACTTGGTATTCTACTAGTGTTTTTTTTTTGTTTTTTTTTTTTTTTTTTTTTTTTGCTCTTTTGCAATCATTCTTGTAAGATCATCTCATGGTTCTTTTTTTCTTTTTATATTTATTTCCCGCTGACTAAAAATGGTTGAACATCTTTTGATAGTCTTGTAGAACATTTGGATATTCTCTTCTGTTAATTACCTGTTCAAATAGTTTATTCATTATTTGTGGGGGAAAGGAAGAATTTATCCTTTTTATTGACTCATTGGAAAACTATATATATTCTATGTATAACTTCTTTTTCACACATATAGATTGCAATATCTTCTCATATTGTGTGAACGTTTTCTGTATTTAGAAATAATTTAATGCACTTTTAATCTTTAATGTTCATCAATTTATGTCTTTGTATGGTTATTTTTTAAATTGGTTTAAGAAATTTTTACTTATCCTGATTTCAGAAGCATATTTTTGTTATGTTTACTAGTATCATAATTTTATCTTCACATTTGCGTCTTTTTTGTGCCTGAGATTCATCTGTATGTATGATGTATGGTAGAAGTCAAAGTTTAATTTCTTTTTCTAATGTGAAACCCCATTAGACCCAAAACTTTTTGTTGAAAGCAACATTGTCACCTCCCTGCATTTCAATGGCATTTTTGTTATAATCTACTGAAAGTATATGTGTAGGCCTCTTTCCGGAATCTATAGTCTGTTCCATTGTTCTATTTGTCTCTGTACACTAACACCCTATTGCTTTAATTACTGAAGCTTTGTAATAATTCCTTCAATTTTCTTCTTGAAACTTATCTCTTTCTTTGCCTTTGGTATACCCATATGAAATTAAAAATCACCTCTTTAAATAAATATTATAGTCAGTTTACTGGATCCCTTCCTTACAACTTATACAAAAATTAACTACAGGTGGGTTAAAGGTTTAAACATAAGAACTAACACCATAAAAACCCCAGAAGAAAACCTAGGCAACATCATTCAGGACATAGACACAGGCAAAGACTTCATGACTAAAACACCAAAAGCAATGGCAACAAAAGCCAAAATAGACAAATGGGATATAATTAAACTTAAGAGCTTCTGCACAGCAAAAGAAACAATCATTAGAGTGAACTGGCAACCAACAGAATGGAAAAAAATTTTGCATTCTACCCATCTGATAAAGGACCAATATCCAGGTCTACAAGGAACTAAAACAGATTTACAAGAAAACAAACAAACGAACCCATTCAAAAGTGGGTGAAGGACATGAGCAGACACTTTTCAAAAGATGATGTTTATGTGGCCAACAAACATGAAAAAATGTTCATCATCATTGGTCATTAGAGAAATGCAAATCAAAACCACATTGAGATACCATCTCACGCCAGCTAGAATGATGAATATTAAAAATTCTGCCCTATTTCCCCCCAACCATACCCCAAAACCTAAAATTGCAATAAAATAAATAAATGAAAAAAAAATTCTGGAGACAACAGATGCTGGAGAGGATGTGGAGAAATACAAACACTTTTACACTGTTGATGGGAGTGTAAATTAATACAACCATTGTGGAAGACAGTGTGGCGATTCCTCAAGGATCTACAAATAGGAATTCCATTTGACTCAGCAATCCCATTACCTATATACCCAAAGGATTAGAAATCATTCTATTATAAATACACATGGATACATATGTTCGTTGTGGCACTGTTTACTATAGCAAAGACCTGGAGCTAACCCAAATGCCCATTAATAGACTGGACAAAGAAAATGTGGCACATATACACCATGGGATACTATGCAGTCATAAAAAACGATGAGTTCGTGTCCTTTGCATAGACATGGATGAATTTAGAAACCATCATTCTCAGCAAACTGACACAAGAACAGAAAATCAAACACAGTATATTTTCACTCACTGGCAGGTGATGAACAATGAGAACACTTTGGCACAGGGAAGGAAACAACACTCACTGGTCTAGGTGGCGGTGTGGAGGGGAGGGGAGTGGAGGGACAGCAGAGGGGTGGGGGATGGGGAGGGATAACAACAGGAGACATGCCTGATGTAGGCCAAGATGGAAGGCAGGGCGAAATGGAGATAGCAAACCACCATGGCATGTATGTACCTATTCAACAATCCTGCGAGATGCAGGATGTACACATGTACCGCAGAGCCCAAATTACAATAAAAAATAAAAAGAAACCCTGCTGGCATTTTATTTGGGATTCCATTGAATCTCAAGAGTGGATTCTGGAGAATTAACAAATTTAAGCTTCGGTTAATCTGTATAATACATGCCTGATTTAAACAGGCTGTTTAAATTTCTGTCAGTAATGATAAACAGGTTAGGGTATATGTCATTCATAATGTTTGATAAATTTAAGACTTATTTGATGGTTTTTGATATTGTTATAATTATTATTTTTAAAATTGAGTTTTCCAGTTTTGGCACTATTTTTTAGAACTATCACTGAGAACGGAGAGGTTCATTTCAGAAAATGAACTATAATTTGAAACTTAAAGTCTAATTAGAATGTTATTGTAAGAGTAACTAATAAGTACATGGATTCTGCCAGAGTTTCTTTTCAAATAAATCAAAAAACTATTATATCATACCAATCGCATTTAATAGGAGAGTAGCAGACAACATTATGTGATTATCTAACCCCTGGAATTGTGCTTGTTCAACATACAGCTTCTGGACCTATGGCAGTCATATCAAACAATTTAGACAATTTGTCTAGTGCTTTCTTTAGTAAAGGTGTGTATTGGAGAGTGTTTTCTAATTACTTAAACATTATTTGTTTGCCTGTATCAATGAAGTTTATAAACTAAACAGTTGAATTTTTGAAATTGTTATTTGACAGGTATTTGCTATTTAGATGGGCATTTCCATTATAGGTGAGTTATATATTTATTTATATTACATTTCTTGACATTGATTTATTTTTTTACTAAGATATTGACCAAATGTTTATGTATGAATACTATTTTCATCATTTTTATGATTCCCAAAAATAAAATATCAAAATAGAACTGAAATGCTGCTAACTGCTCTGGTAGACAGCATAAGCTTTCATTTCTCTGGAGCATTATCACATCATACTGCCTGACAATAGGGTCCTGTAATTAACACCCTCATTTGAGTTTCTTCTTCAATTTCTGATTTTATTTTAAGCATAACATATTCTCCCTGAACACAAGAATTCCTATCAGTCTGATTATTTTCTTCTGATTTTATGAGAAAAATCATATGTCCTCCAGAATCAGAGGGAAATTATACTTATTATCTATTATCTTACCTTCTCTCTTTTTGTGTTCTTGTATTTTCCATATTTTCTTCTTATTTTTTTCTTATATTTTACAATCCCTAAGGAAAATCTTTCAACTCAAGGCAAAACCCCTAATTCTATCTGCAAATCCTCTGTTTAATGAAACAGTTACAGAAAATAAACATAAATGTGAGAGTCAGGAAAATTTACATCTGAACCTGTTACCTATATTCAATCTTTTATGATTGTGTGGAGCCGTGATTTCTCTTGTGAACTATGTTTCTTCCAACCCAGACCCTTAGGAATATTAGTAGAAGAATAATATTTGTGTATCTCATGGCTATTTGCCTATCAAGACCATGTTAGAAGAAATAATAGTTTTTTAATTTTTATTTTTTTCTAATTGCAATTATTCTTGACAGAAGCACCAGGTAGTTCTTTGGATACAATTCCAAACACTTTACGACAATTTAGCATGCCTCCATTTAGCAAGTCTAATATAGCAAATAAACTAAGGCCTAATTTTTTTTTTATCAAGCCTAAAGCTAAAATCTACTAAATGTAAAGGGTTCTCTCCATGGCTTTTGCATCTTTTATGTAATGAATATTTTATCAAATCCTATTTTTAACTTAATAGAAACTTCTACTGAAGACCTGTGGCTGTACAAATAATGTGTTGTATCTTGAAAATTAAGTAATTGACAAATTGAATGACATCTCTTGAAGGCTCCTAAAAAGAGACACATTAAGGAAACATGATTCCTTTATCCATTCTTACTTTTTAATTGACCTTGTTTGAATATTTGCAAATTTGATCAACAAGACTAGCATAGGCTAGTCTAAACCTTCTTCCTCTCTGTCTTGGGTCTAAAAGCCAGCTTGTTGAAATGGCTTGTCAAAGAATTTGATTTTCTGCACCAATTCTTTATGTAATAAAATTAAATTATTTATACTTTCTATTCTTCTAAATGATATAATGCCTTTAGAGAAAGCAGTTTTTATTTGATGTTGTTACTAGTAGCAGCAGACATTTAATTCAGTAAACTTAGTAGATTGTGGAAAATAATCAACTCTCTTTGAGGAAATAAAACAAAGAGGGCTGTTTGATTTTTCTATTAAAATCATATGTTTTGTGTTTCTACATCTTAGTAAACTACATGAGGCACTGAGCAAATTATTTGGACCCTTGTATCCCAGTTTCTGCATTTATAAAATGAAAGTAACATTAGTAACAACCCCATCAGTTTGTTTTGAAAATAAATTAGAAAATATCTGTAAAGTGTTTACCATATGCCCAGTATCTACTACACACTAAATACATTCTAGCTATTAGTACAGCTAATATAGAATTTTAATCATTTACAGTATCCAATCATTTAAAGTTGCCATTCTTTAATGAGCCTGCATTGTTTAAATTATTCATTATTTGAATTTGAAGACAAGAACAACTGTACTGATCTGATAGCTAAATCGATATCTTGGAGTAATAGAGATGCTAAATTTATAAATATATATATATATATATATATATATATACACACACACACACTTGGAATTTGCATTATCACCCAATAAATACTTGTTGAATTAATAAATACAATCTGTTAACATTTATTTAGAAACTAGTATAAAAGTTCATCTCAGTATCGGTTAAGAACTGATAAAATTCAAATTTTATTCCTCAGTCCCTACCACTCTCACCTCTAACTAATGCCCTTGGCTATTCAGCTCTGTCATCTTCTGTAAGTGCTTTACTTTTACTAGTCTATTCCTCTGAAAAACAAAAAGAAGAAAACAAAATTTCATCAGAGAAATGCCACAGTGCTATCGTGAGATAATATCTCACATCAATCAGAATGGCTATCATTAAAAAGCTAAAAATCAACAGATGTTGGCGAGGCTCTGAAGAGTGAACACTTATACCCTGTTGGTGGGAATGTAAGTTAGTTTCAGCCACTGTGGAAACCAGTTTGGATTTTTTTTTTTTGAAAGAGTTTCACTCTTGTTGCCCTGGCTGAAGTACTATGGCATGGTCTCAGCTCACTGCAACCTCCTCCTCCCAAGTTCAAGAGATTTTCCTGCCTCAGCCTCCCAAGTTGCTGGGATTACAGGCATGTGCCACCATGCCTGGCTAATTTTTGCATATTTAGCAGAGGCGGAGTTTCACCGTGTTGTCCAGGCTGATCTCAAACTAACCTTGGGTGATCTGCTACTTCCGCGTCCCAAAATGCTGGGATTACAGATGCGAGTCACCATGCTGGGCCTCAATTTGGAGGTTTCTCAAGGAACTTAAAACAGAGATTTAATTTGACCTAGCAATCCCATCACTGGATATATACCTAAAATAAAACAAACCATTTTACCAAAACGACACATGCACTCTTGTGTTCATCACGTTGTTATTCACATCAAAGACATGGAATCAACTTAAGCACCCTTCAGTAGTGGATTGGCTAAAGAAAATGTATTACACATACATCATAGAATACTACACAAACAATAATATACAACAATAAAAAATTTTGAAGATCATGTACTTTGCAGCAATTTTAATGCAGCTGGAGGCCATTATCCTAATTAAATTAACACAGGAGCAAAAAAAACAAATACTGCATGTTCTCACTTATGCATGGGAGGTAAACACTGCTTACTCATGGACATAAATGGGAATGATAGACACTGAAATCTGCTAGAGTAGGGAGGAAAAGCGGGTGACAAGGATTGAAAAACCACCTATTGGGCGCTATGCTCAATACCTGGGTGACTGGATCCATACCCCAAATCTCAGGATCACACAATATATCCATGTAACAAACTTGCACATATACCAACCATATCTAAAGTAAAAGTTGAAATTATAAAAACAATTAGGGTATCTTCCAGTTTAAAATGTCTATGACAAAGTTTCTAATGAATGATACTCAGCTCTGAAAATTGGCATAGATCCCAGAGCCTGGTAAAAGTTGGAGACGCCAGAATAAGAGAAGCCTATGCAGGAGAATATATGTGTAATTAGGTGGGAATTTTGGATAGATACCTTAATTGGCAATTTTAATTTAGCTATTTAAAATTGAAATAAACCTCATGACTTATAAAATATCAGATTGCAGGAAATAATTTCTCTAGTTCTGATTAAAATTTTTTATTTCCCTGTCTTCCATATATGAGAAATATGTAAAGTTAAAAAAAAAAACTAGAAACTAGTTGACTTTGGTAATTCAGTTAAGTCTTCTGCACCTCAAGTTCTTCACCAGTAAAGTGGAAAAATATCATTAAATGAGGGTGAAATAAGGTGATATAGATTATGCCTGTTGGTAAACCTGTAAGCCCTCAGCAGATACTTGTTAGTATTCTCTCTCTCTCTAGACTGCAAAATTTTTCTGTTTTTTGAGGGGGAGAGTACTTCATTCATCACTGTCATTGAGTTTCAACACCTGTCTCATAGTAGGAACTCAAAAAATGTTACAAGCTAATAGGCTTGGCTGTCTGCATTGGTAGATTTTAGCTTAAGTCGTGCAGCCTTCAAAATTTCCATGATTCTATTTTAGTCTGTATGTAATTGTGATTGAGACTGTCAGCCAAGACTAATGAGAATAAGGTGAAGAAATTTTATTAACTTTTAAACAAGCTCCCAGCCTTTCTAGGGAGCCACTGGTGATGAGTCATCATGCTATTTCTGTATGGCTATCAAGGCTGAGTTCAGAATAGAATCTTTGGTTGTGACAAGATGCTTTTATATAACATTTTATATAATACTAAAATGATATTACAATTCTGATTTTATTTCAGAAAAAAATACCTGAAAAAAAGAGCAAAAGAAGCTTAGAAAAAATGTTAATCCTGGAAAATAACTACATATCATAAAGTAATAAATGCAATATTTAATAATATGCTGTCAAAGAAAGTTCTAAAATAGGATTTAGAATTGTTAGAATTTAGAATTGAGTCCTTAGGTTTTTAGTTACTAAGGACTCAAATTCTTGTCCTTAGTAACTAATAATCTTTGTTATCTTGGGCACATTTTTATCCTGTTAGAAGCTTGATATTTTAGAGGAAGACTTTTGAACCAGACATTTTTCAATATCTCTCACAAAACTGTAGGTATGGACACTGAAATAAATTCTTGTTACATTCTTTTACTCTCCTTGATATTCATGATAACCTGTTTTGTACAGAGCAAATTTCAGACATGTTACAAATATATTCTAAAATTATGCTTCTTAATACTTTATTTTTATTTACCATCAATAGAAAAACTTTCAAATTGTATTTTCAAGGATTCCAAAATTTTCAAACATAAACATAAATGGGCTTTTTTAGAGATATAACATAGAACAATACTTTCTTCATTTGTTCTGTGGTTGGGTTGGTGGTGTGATTTAGCAGTCATATAAACCAGAGTGCATTTATGTTTGTGGACCTACTCACATTAAAGCTATATAAACATCTTTTTCTTTTTTTACAAGCCACTGGAATATACATATATATATATATATTTTTTTTTTTTTTTCCTTTTTTTTGAGACAGAGTCTTGCTCTGTCACCAGGCTGGAGTGCAGTGGCACAATCTCGGCTCACTGCAACCTCCGCCTCCTGGGTTCAAGCTATTCTTCTGTCTCAGCCTCCCCAGTAGCTGAGACCACAGGCATGTGCCACCACGCCCGGCTAATTTGTTTGTGTTTTTAGTAGAGACAGGGTTTCACTGTGTTGGCTGTTATGGTCTCCATCTCTTGACCTCGTGAGCCACCTGCCTTGGCCTTCCAAAGTGACCACAGGCGTGAGCCACCGCACCTGGCCTATAATTATATTTTTATAGTATAACATGCTGGACTCTATAGTGACGGGCTCTGAAAATAAGTTTTATTTTAGGACTTAAACTAAAATCCACTTTTTAAAAAATTAATGAAATTTTGTTAGAACATGATATAAAATTATTAAGAAAACAAATTGCATGTGTCTGATGCCACCCAGGTTTATTCAATGATGGTGACAATGCTCCATGAATGATTTGAGACTAGTGCTGCGTGAAGCATCTCTGAATGCTAAGCAATTTACCTGGCTCATATGCAAGCTATAGGCTCAAAATAATTTCAGTTCCCAACTCAGCTGAGGTACTGTGTTTTCTTTTGAAAGTCATTCACAATTATAAACTGAGCTTAAGATACTAACAAGTAAATGATTAGTTCCTTTGCAAACTTCACATGTAACAAGTTGTCTTCTCTTTAAATATGGTTTCTTCATACCAAAAATGGTTTTATAGTAAGCATAGTGCATAGTTTATGTTACATTTATTTAAAAGCAAACTCTCCAGGCTTAGTGGAATAAAGAACTCAGAAGTCATGAAAATGCCATTATTGTTTAGAGAAAACAAGCTATTAACCCACAACATTTCACTAAAGGTAACCATGACTATATTTATTAGGTCAACAAAGCAAGAAAATAATTAAATGAGAAATGTTTTCCATCCCATCTTTTTCTGAACCAAGCTGTTCAGAAATGCAACACACACCTATTGACATGTGTCTAATTCCTGGTTGACCAATCTTTACTCTAGCAGTGAAGAAAGGGTTTGTAAATATCTATTTTGTTGAGATAACTTTATATTTGCTCCAATTAATTTTGGCTGTCATTTATTATTGCTCATGTTTTTTTTTATTATGAAATACATAATCCACATAGAGCAGTGAATACATGATAAATAAACATATTAAAGCATTAAATAATAAAGCAATCAGGTATCTATCACCCCGTTCACAAATCAGTAACATTCCAGGAACCTGGATGCTGTTTCTTTCCGACTGCCTAAGCCTACCACCCCAGAAGTTTTCATTATGCTGACACTTTTGGTACCTTTTTTTTTCACTTTTTTTTCTAGATTTGCTATATCTGTAAGTATCTCCTAACTATATCTATCTTTCCTGTCTTTAAATGTTATACAAATGGAATTGTACTATATATTAATGTTTGTTTTAATTAATGTTTTTAAATTATTTTTTGCTCTATGTTTTATTTGTTAGGGTTATCTACTCTGTGTCATGTAATTGTAGTTTAGTTGTGTTGTTGGGGAAAGTGATGATTATGACATTATTCTATTTTTCACTTTATGTTCTTATTAAATTTAAAAATATCAATATCAGCTTATTAGTGATGGACCTCAGATATAAATCAATGTACTCTGGCTCCAAGTGCTGTATTCTTAATTATTATTACATGCAATAATGCTGTGATATATATTCTAACATATAGTGTAGTAAAAATGTATAATAATTTACCTAATACATGAATTCATTACTGAAATTGATGGGTTGTAGGCTATGTGAGAATCCAAATTCATTAGGCCATTTAAAAAATTTTCCAAAATGGTGATAAAAGTTTATAAGTCACAACAGCATATGAATATTCCTCTTGCTCCATTTTCTAGCCAAATTAGACATTTAAATTTGTTCTAATCTTATGCGTATTCAGTGGACTTACACCGATTTTAATGTTAATTTGTAGTAACCGATAAACAGCTTTTCACTTGTTGACTGCCTAATTGGATTTTTTCTTTTGTAAAGTGCCCATTTAAGACTTCTGTCTATTTTTAAATGGAATCTCTCTCATTTTCTTATTGAACGTAATTTTCAATATTTTAGTTATTAATTTTTTCAGATGTATAAAATGCAAATATTTGTTCACAGTCAGTTTTTTTTTTTTTTTACACAGCCTTTATGGTGTAATGATTTGCAACACTGTTGAATGCGTTAATTTTTTTTACAACTAGTAGCTATTTGTGAATTGTTTTAAGAAAATATTGTCATGGAACCTTAATTCATAAAATTTTTTTTTATTATCTTCTAAAATGTTTATAATTTTGCTCTTCACATGTAAAATTCTGATGCAAAAGGAATTGATTTTTATGCATAATGTGATACAGGAGCCTAAGTCAATAATTTCCATATTTAGATATTCAATATCACAAGCAGCATTTATTTATTTACTGGCAGTATTTTACTTAAAATTCCATCTTATTAATGATCTCTGGTGCCACCTCTGTCATATATTGAGTGACCATCTGTGCATCGAACTATTTCTACTATGTGTCTTCTGTCTGTACCAGAACTTTGTTTTCCTTCAAGGTTATCTGGCTATTCTGAGTCATTTTAACTTCCAAATAATTTTTAAACTGAATTTCTCATTTTTCTATTCATATTTAAACACAAATACCATTAACTACTGTTAATAACTAAATCATGACACATAATCAGTTATGGAAGAGTTGTACCTGGCATCAATATCAAGAACCAGCTTATTTAGAGATTTGATTCTTTAGACAGCCACTGTGTTCCAGTGTTTTTCTGGACTGCAAATATTACTTTTCTACCTACTGAACCTACTTACAGTTGAGTTCAATCTTTCTCCCCTATTGTGATAGTCTTGAATAAGGTCTTCCTTGTCTGTTAACTTGCCCAGTTCAATTTCTCTTCAAACAGAGGATACTTAATGAGAATAAAATTATGTCAGAACTAAGAAATTATAAACAATTTTGGAAATATTTAATCATGTGTTTTTATTTATGAAAGAACATTTCTAGAGAATGTAACTTCATATAACTGTAGTTAAAATTTAAGTAAATTGAATAATGAGTTTCTATAATTTTAACTTAATATGTTGGAATGCAGTTTGTAAGGCACTGGAGACAATATTAGCTCACCTCTGAAAATAAGTTCTCCCCAGTACTGGAAGGCTTTTTGCTAACATATATAACTCTAGTCTGCAATATAATGGAGTTTAAAGATGTGCTGTTTAAACAAGGTCTCAATATGTTACTGTTTATAAAGAAGTTAAAATTGGTTGATTTTAACTAAGGAGGATATCAGGGACATCTAATTACCTAAGGATTGCAGCTCAAGAAAGGCTTAGGCAGAAACAAATCATTTTCAATTAGGTTGTTTTCTTATTCATAAACACTTTCAGCAAATGTAGGGAACACAGGAATGCATTATAGGTATCTTTGAAATTTTTAGAGATATGAGCATGAAACACTAGTTCTTCTTTTACTGGACTTACTTTCTAGCCTTTGTCTTTGCAGGGTAACACTGATGAGCTGTAAACACTTAACAATTAGCTCTCAAGGGGACCAAAAATAAAGATATTCCAATTTGTAGTGTTTGCCAGTATCCATATTATAAATACTCAAGATTCTACGGTGACATCACTGAATAAGGAGTTGCGAAGAGACATGAACAACCAACTATTACAAACTGCTATGAGCCAGTTTCAGCATACCAGTAGTTAGAGATCAAATTTAGCATTAATGAATCTCTACTTACCAATTCTGTTTATCTTCTTGCAGACACTAGACAGAATTGTGTTTTCTTGCTCCCTTGTGGTTGAATAAGGCCATGTGACCAGTGCTGGCCAAGGAGTGGTAGCAGAGGTGGTACATAACATTTTGTCTTAACTATTTAATTGTCTTTGCAAGAATCTCCAGAGCTCTTTTGCCTCTGCCAAGGTTATGTGCATCTTTATTGTCATCACTTCAATCTTAGAGTCAATATGAAAACCACAAGGGGAAAAATGATCTGTGATAGACATGTAATATGAATGAGCATTAAGTCTTTGTTACATTGTACCACTGAAGTGTCAGGATTGTTTGTTACTGCAACATAACTGATATGGTTTGGCTCTGTATCCCCACTCAAATCTCATCTTGTACCTCCGATAATTCCCACATGTTGTGGAATGGACCCAGTGAGAGATGATTGATTTATGGGATGGATCTTTGCCATGCTGTTCTTGTGATAGTGAATGGGTCTCACAAGATCTGATGTTTTTAAAAAGAGAAATTGCTCTGTACAAGTTCTCATTTTGCCTGCTGCTATCCATGTAAGACATGACTGGCTCCTCCTTGCCTTCTGCCAGGATTGTGAGGCCTCCCCAGTCATGTGAAACTGTAAGTCCAATAAAACCCTTTCTTTTGTAAATTGCCCAGTTTCAGGTATGTCTTTATCAGCAGTGTGAAAACAGACTAATACAATAACCTATCTTATTCTGCCTAATAAAATCAATTTTTACACCAATTAAAAAAGTCTCCCCATTTAAACACTAAAACATTAAATGAATTAGGTCAAACACTGTGATTTGATTTTTTAAAAAAGCCAAACACCAGTTTGACAGAGTCTGTACTGTTCATCTCAGTCATTGCGATTTCAATAGGTATTTTCATCGTTCTTGTCTTTTTGACAAAAATTTAAATTAGAACTAAAAGTCACTGTTTGAAAGATTCAGAAGAAGAGGTGATGTTGCATTTACTTACTTTCACTTGTTAAAGGTTTATAGTCTTACTACTTGGCTAAACAGTATATAGAAGAGATAATACTTTAATCAAACATTTGGTTTATATTCTATGATTAAAATACCTGAATTTTATGGCACTCACCTATACTCAACAGAAATTAAGTTTAAACATACTTTTGAAGATTAGGCTACTTTTTTAATCATCCAAATAGAAGCCATTAAAAAATAGATAATGACAGGGAATACAGGCCAGTGGCATTCCTAACTAATTTATAAAGTCAAATGCATTATTTAAACATTCTGAAAAAAGGAAAGGCAAATTCAAACAAAATGATACCCAATGAGCCTTCTTTCAAGTGTTATTGTTTTCTATGTTAATCAGCTCCTCTAAGAACAGAGATCACACCTCTCAATTTTCTAGGCTGAGGAGCATTACCCACTGGGTCTGAAAGGTGTCAGATTTTGAACTGCATAGTTTTGTCACAGGAAATTGAGTTATACAGCAGTTATTTTCTTTCTATTATTTCCAAGTAATATTGTCTCTGGAAAACAGAGTGAGACAGCAAGAGCTAAATCTAAATGATGTCTGTTTGAATTTTTTCTTAACACCATTTATACAAATAACTTGCTTTGTAATTAATGAATAACACTGAATATGAAAGAATTACAAAAGATACATCAGTTTAACATAAAGTATCTATGTTTGTATATAGAGAATAAACATAAAACTAATACATCTCCATGCAATCCTGTGAAAGTCAAATCCTGAACTACAGACCAATTTTATATGTGATGGACTGATAACAGTTTTAACATACTGTTTTATAATACAATACATTATAAAGCAATTTTTTAATGAAAAGCTGGATGTCAATATTTAGCACACATCTGTGTTAATGTTTTCTTATTTTTATAAAACTCATAATGATGCCAAAAATGAAACTCATCTGATCTCAATCTCAAGGAAAGCTTATGTTTGTGATCGCCTTTACATCTTGCTGGATGTTTGCCCTGCCCTACATTACTGTAGATATATGTGGCTGTATGGTTGTGGAGATGTTTCCTAACGTATCGTTCAGTTAAAAAAAAAAAAAGACGCCTAAGACATCATTTTATATGTATCCCAATAACGATGGTAATAAACGTTTTAATAGCTGATGTGGAAATTCACCTTAGTAGAGAACTGAGAAAGATGTCTAGATAAATCTAACACTGGCAGAAGAGAGAACCCTGAAGACTTTGGAATTGGGAGAAACAAAGAGGACAAAAGAGAAGAGCAAAACTCTTTACAGTGTAAACTTCTCATATTGGATAAAAGATAAATTGAATTAAAAAAAAGTCATACAAATATTTGGGAACACAGGAGCCTGAGACCAGCACTTAAACTGAAGGTGAGGGGAGGTTGCATGAGAGAAGCCAGGGAGGGGCTCACAGTTGGAGCATGATCAAAATAAAAATTAAAACAAGGGTTTTAAGGACATTTAAGGATAGTATTTACTACATGCCTAACACCGTTCCTCATTGTGATGGTTAATATTGATTAATATCAACTTGATTGAATTGAAGAATGCAAAGTATTGTTCCTGGGTGTGTCTGTGAGGATGTTGCCAAAGGAGATTAACATGTGACTCAGTGGACTGGGGAGAGGCAGACCCACCGTCAAATTGGGTGGGCACCATCTATTTAATCAGCTGCCAACACAGCTAGGATAAAGCAGGCAGAAGAAGTTGGAAAGACTAGACTTGCTAAGTCTCCCGATCTTCATTTTTTTTTTCTTACTCTCGTTGCTTCCTGTCTTTGAACATGGGACTCCAAGTTACTGAGCTTTTGCACTCTTGGACTTATACCAGTGGTTTGCCTGGGGCGCTTGGGCCTTTGGCTGAAGACCGAAGGCTGCACTGTCGGCTTCATTACTTTTGGGTTTTGGGACTCGGACTGACTTCCTTGCTCCTCAGCTTGCAGATGGCCTATTGAGGGATTTCACCTTGTGATCCTGTGGGTCAGTTCCCCTAATAAACTCCCCTTCATATATACATATTTCCTATTAGTTTTGCCCCTTTAGAGAGCCCTGATGCTCATTCTTTAATGAACTTTATGAATCAAACTACATAATACTGAAATTAAGTCCATTTACACTGCTAAGATAGAAAACAACTTTAGCTACCCATTTTACAACTACTCTCACTACCACATGGACAAATCCTTTGAGAGAGACTCTTGAAGTCTAAGTTTTCTTGCTGAAATCATTGGAAAGGCCTTGTTGAAACGCCTGATTCTCAAATCTGGTCTAATAACTGTAGGACAGAAATTAAATTTTAGAACAAAAATACTGTGTGGTACATGAAACAAGACACTGAGACAATGTTGGCCATGGGAATTAAAACTATGGTTAAGAGCATTGATGAAAAATGCCAAACTCTGCAAAATATTTGAAGAGGCTTATTCAGAGCCAAATATGAGTGTCCATGATCTATGACACAGCTTCAGCAGGTACTGAGAGAATGTGACCAAGGTGGTTGTGTTATACCTTGGTTTTATACATTTTAGGGAGACAGAAGTTACACACAAATATATAAATCAATACATGTAAAGTATAAATTGGTTTGTCCTAGAAAGGTGAAACATCTCAAAAGTGGAGACAAGTTCCAGCTTCTAGGTGTATTTAAAGATTTCTGGTGGTAATTATGTGAAAGAGTTTAGCTTTGCCCAAAAAAGTTGAAGTCAGCTTAAAGAAATGCTTGAATTATGATATAAGGGGTTATGGAAACCAAGGAATTCTTGTTGTATATATAAAGCCTGTATGTAATAGACTTCAGAGAGAATAGATGGTAAATGCATCTTATGGGACCTTAGAATACATAACAGACTCTATAGATAAGACCTAGTAAGGGAAGTAGATTCTCTGCAGAGTGCAAATTTCACCCAAAAAAGACAGCTTTTCATGGCCATTTCAAAAGGTGTCAAAGAAAAATATACTTTGAAATAAAATCTGTTGATTTCCTGGACCTGCTACCTGTTATGTGATGCCACAGTAGAGTCAGATTGGAGTCAGGCATCCTATTGCTAAGAGTCAGTTTTGTCAGTCTTATGACCTTTGATCTCTATTTTAATGTTAATGTTGGTCAATTGTGTCTAACGGTCAAAGAGGGGAGTTATAACAGGCATGTTCAAACCCCTTTTCTCCTCAAGGCCTGAACTACTTTTTCAGTTTTCTTGAGATCTCTTTGACCCTGAGAGGGGTCCATCCAGTGGGTTGGGGGGCTTGGAATTTTAATTTTGGTTTACAAATGGAATTCACAGGTCAAAGGCAAGATTTCAAGGGTCTTAAAAAGATTTTAACTTCATATAAAATAATAACTATATTAGTAATAACTCTAGGTGGTGAATTAAGAATGGTTTGTATTTATTTTTCTCTTTCCAATTTCAGATTATAACCATGGATAAATCAGGTAGCTATTTCTTTTGAAAGATTTAGAAATTAATGCAAATGAACACAGATGCACAGTAATAATTACAATTAGAAAACAAGTGTTTGTGCTATGAAAATTTTTATATAAATTATTGATTAGTTTGGGAGAAATATTTTTCCCTTGTAGTTGAAACAACAGACATAGTGGTACAGTCTCCTTTGACTATATGAAACATATTTTGTTTTAAACTAGGTTTTCACCTTATTTTTGACAAGTAATTTTCAAAAATTATTTAAGCTTAGGAGAGAGATTTTTGTGTTCAGATTATAGCCCTTTGAAAATCACTAGTAATAATCATGCATTAATGGAGAAGCAAGGTAAATATATGCAGCATTTGAAATGAATTTTAAAATTCCCAAGGCATATAGATACTTGTATGAGTTGTTAGCATCACAGACATCTTTTAAAATGTGCAATTATGCTGCCTGTTAGAGTCATTAATTTTTACTCCTTCCTCAATTAATCTACTCTGAATATTTCAACACATTGTATTCCAATATTTCTTTTTTAACCCTGTTTTAGTAATAAGCATATCCTGAAATTAAGTGTGAGCCCTGTTTACTAACACAGCTTCTATCCATTTGTTTGAAAATGGTAAGCTACATCTATAAAGAAAATTGTGCAATTGTAATTGATTTCCTTGATCTTCCTCATTACCTACCTCATTCCATTGCCATTCTATTTATTTTCCAATTCCAGAAATATTCCCAAGCACTTTAATCCTATGTCACAGTGGCTGCTTTGTCTTTGTCAGTAGAATTCCTAAAACATTTGAACCCTCACCCTGCGATGGTTTTGCCCTTGCCTCCACATTTAACTCAAGTGTCTAAGGACATTTCAAAGAATTCCCAATTGAAACACCTGTTGATTATTTCAGGTAATATTTAGGGACCCAGTTAGAATCAATCTGATCACTTTTAATTGTCATTCTTCAAAATTTAGTCTTTCTCTAGTTTTGAATTTTCTAACTCTTGGACCTACTGCAGAAGAAGTGTTATTTTCTTCAAATGTTTTTCACTTGATACATGGGGTGTATCTACAGTATTTTGTTTTCTTGCCTCTTCCAGTTTCTTGTCTCCTCTTGAGCAAATCAAATTGTATAGATAGATAAATGGATGGATGAATAGATAGATCTATGATAGATAGGTAATCTTTACTTATTAAGTAGTCTTAAGCAGTACCCTTCCACTACATCACATTTACAGGTATAAAGTATATCAGCCTTTTTTCTTTCCTAAAATAATTATCCAAAAATGGTCTTGTTCAGTCCTCAGTAAAACATATTTATGAATATAATAATTTCTTCATCTGTCTAAATTATGCATTGCTCAAATTCTGTCAATCATCACCTCTCTGGATAAAACAATTCTACCCTCTCATTCATTCAAAATGTACTCTTGATTATTTTGTTGTTGTTCTTGGTCCCCTTTGTATGCATCATGTTCTCTAAGTGTTCCTTTAGGAGACTTACTAAATAAATCTGTGGATATAATTTCATAGCATCTTAAAAGTACTGAAACATGTTTTAAAAACATTACTTGAATGCAGGTTTTCCTAGGCTTTCATTCCTATTTATGTCTACACAATATGGGTTTCCAGTTACACAAGGGTTTTTTTCCCAAAATTGTTTCTTAGTTTTCTCTTATATGTTAAGGACTCTAAATAATTTTGTGAACTTATATGCTCTTAGAGAGAGATAGTTCCATAAACTCTGTGATTTTTTTTCTCTTGTTTTGTCAAATATATTTTAGGCCTCATTCATCTTTTATCAATTAAAAGAATTCTGTGTTCATTAGATCCATGGACAAGAGCAGTGAAGGGTATTTCCTACTCCTTTTCATATTTATCTAAACTGATCATTGAGATTTTTACCTTTCCCCTAAACATTTTCTTTCTTCTTCCAACATAATTAGCTTGTGTTCTTAATTTCAATTTTCCTTTTCAGTATTTCTCTCATTCTGAGCTGAAGAAAAAATGTTTCTCTTTGAACTGTCTTCTTTGAATCTCAGAACAACCTTGATTCTCAGAAACAATCTTTCATATTTGTGTGTCTCTTTAATTACCTCCTTTATTTTTGTTTGCATAATAATCCCATAGAGATGTATTTCTTTTCCAAGCTCATGAGATGTTATGCATCTTTTAAGGGTAGATTCCTCCCCAATAGTTTTTATGTGTTCTTTGATAAAATTACCATACTCTGTGATTGAACCTCAGAGAGAGTGTGAGGGGGTCTAACAGATCTGTGGACTCAAGAAAAATTTTAATACTAGTGTTCCATCCTTAGCCTTAGATGCAATTGCTCACAGCATAAAGAAGCACAATTTGGGACAGAGGATCGGGTATTATCTATCATTATCTACCGATGACTAATAAAACCATTTGGCAAAACCTTTTTCACTGGGAAGTATCTTCCTTACCCAACATGAATTATAGGAATAAAATTACTACGTACTTTTTCTGATAATTTGTAGCTATCTGTTGAAAAAAATACTGTAATAAGTATTGAAGACCGCCATAATTATTATGACACGAATAGCAACCCCTAGAGTTGTGCTGTGCACATCTTACTCTGAAGTTCTTAACCACTGATATGGTTTGGCAGTGTCCCCACCCAAATCTTATCCTAAATTGCAACTCCCACAATTACCATGTGCTGTGGGAGGGACCTACTAGGAGGTAAATGAATCCTGGGTGTGGATCTTTCTCATACTATTCTCGTGATAGTGAATGTGTCTCACAAGATCTTATGGTTTTAAAAAGGGGAGTTTCCCCATACAAGCTCTCTTCTCTTGTCTGCCACCATATGAGGCGTGCCTTTCACCTTCCACCGTTATTGTGAGACCTCCACAGCCATGTGGCACTGTAAGTACAGTAAACCTCTTTCTTTTGTAAATTGCCCAGTCTCAAGTATGTCTTTACCAGAAGCATGAAAATGGACTATTACAACCACATTGACTTTATCTGACTTCATGTTTCAAAATTCAGACTGTAGTGCTGAATGGGATTAATTTTTAAGAAGAACAAAAGGCACACTTGTTATATATCCCAGAAAGATGTCCAATAATTTCTACATCACTGCCTGTAAATATCAGCTAGTATTTACCCATCTCGGTGGCTGTCCACTGAGTTTTGGAAAAAGTTAATTGATCATCCTACTAAAATATCATAAAAGAGCGTTTCCTGCCCTTCACCACACGCATATTCATTGATATGAAGTACTGTATTAGATCATCTTGAAACTTAAGATACACTTTTTTTTTATTACTACACAAACTCTTCAACCATGTTCCTGACAGCACCAGCCAATGTTGTTCTTAATATTTATACTGGCTTCATGGGATAAAAAGCCACAGTGCTGTCACCTAGTAATCTTATCACCATTACCTTCCAACAAAATTTGGGGTCTTTGATTTGAATTTTCTCCTCAATGCCAGTTTATGTTTAAATCCTGAAGTTTTTCTAGGAAATGGCCTGTATATTGGGAATGTAGAACTAAATCTTCTTCACTCTAGAATATAAGCAATTGAAAAGATTTAAAAAAAACATGCAAAATGAGAGACTAAGAAGCTCTTAAATTTGGGTGTGTCACCTGCACCCCCAAAAGAAACATCATTTTACTGGAAAGAGTGATTGGAATTAATTGTTTTGGAACTCTGGAACCAATTGGACACTTATAACAATCAAGACATCCTTTGATGAAGAAAGAGGTGATGGTTCTTTGATATGATACAGATATCCATTGCCCACTCTTCGCCTTCTGTGTGGAGAACAGCACACATGATCTTATTCCTGGAGCATCTGGCCAGTGCCAGGATGAGCAGCAAGGACCTTGCCCTCAAAGAAATTGAGGTTATGCTGTTTGGTAAAAGTGATGGTTAATGGGTAAAGGGCTTTTGAGGGGAGAGAAATAAAGTGTTCCAAACTATATTATGGGTGATGATTGTATGACTTTGTTAATATATTAAAGCACATTTAAAAGCATAAATTGTTTAATATCGACTATCTCAGTAAAGCTGTTATTATTCTCCACACCACTCCTCTTCCCCCATATACATATTGAGATAACACTAGGAAAACTAGAATGGCAATATTTATTCAAAAACACTAACAATAAGGTTTGGACACTTTCAAAGTTGTCCTTCCATAAGTATTCTCCTTCAGCTCCAGGGCACTAAATAGACTTTATCTATATTAGATCCCTCCTATATTACTCACTATGTGGTTTCTAAGTCTTGATTTGAACCAGCTTATTAGTATAGTTTGTTGTGTGCCTTAGGATCTTTATTTTGTTGTTGTTGCTGAAATTGGCACCATTTATTACATCCCTAACGTTAAAATAGGATAAAATTTAAATTATTACTTAATTAAAAGTAGAAAGAAACTCTGGGAAGGCTTTAGGAGAAAATGATAGGAATTGTTCCTCAATTGTGAAAGGAGGAAGACTTTGCAGTGTATACCTTTTTAGTTGTTTTTGCAGTAAAGAATAAATTATGTAAAATTATGCATTTTTACCATCTTGAGTGTGCAATTTGAAGACATTAAATGTATTTACAATGTTCGCTAAACCATTACCACTATGTATTTCCAGAAATTTTTAAACATCCCAAACAGAAATGCTAAATTCACTAAGCAGTAGGTCCCTATTTTTCCCTAACTTTTGCACCAGGTAACCTCTACGCTACTCTGTGTTTAAAATTTGTCTGCTAGATTTCCAACATAAGCTAAATAATCCAATATTTATTCTTCAAGTCTTGATTCATTTTACTGAAGAGATTTTCGGGGTTTATCTATACCATAATATGTATCAGAGCTTTATTTATTTTTATGGCTAAATAACATCCCATTTTATGGATATGCCATATTTTTGTATCTATGCATCTATTGGACTTTTTGGTTGTGTCAGAAACAGACTTTTGGTAATTTTAAGAAATGCTACGTTAGCATTGGTGTACAAGTACCTGTTTGAGTCCCTGTTTTCAATTGTTTGGGACATATAACTAGGAAGGGAATTGCTGGTCATTTACTTGAAATTTGAGTAGGAAATTTGAAATATTAAACAAAGTATCCATAATGTTATATTTTAAAAATGTATGTATCAAAAGTATGCCAGTCAATGTTGTCTAAATAAATTCACAAGGATTTAAAATAGATTTTTAAAGATTGTCTTTCTATAGGGTAAGTTACCTAATTGCCAGAGTCCTGGTTGTGTGCTCATAATGAAATATGTCCAATTTTAATTGATTTTGAGACTAGTTATTATATTTTATCTCCAATATTTCAAAATAATACAATAATAGTTTCTCTTCTTGTCATTATCTGGGTAACTATTTTAAATTATTTAGCAGTTCAATTACATTTGGAAAATTTCCTGGCAATTTTCTCCACTCATCCCTTTCTCTGAACTGTCAATTAAGCACAGGAGACATAACGTAACAAAATAATGTAAACTTAAGATTCGGTAAGCATCTTGTAATGTTTTGTGTTTGTAAGATAAGATTTTGTATTATCCTTCCTTGTGAAGAGCACATCTTCTAACGTCACCCCATGACAGAGGTGAAATTGCCTTTCATTCAGGTGTGAGATCTTCCAGCATGTTGGAGGAACAGACTGCCAACCTCATATCGCAAGGTTTGAAATTACACTGGAAATCACAATATCTCTTTTCTTGACAGAAACAGCAGGAAACAATATTCAGTTCAGACAGAGATAGAGACCCCCTACCTATAATGGCTTAGATTGATTTTCAGAAAAGTTTCTTCCTTTTTTAAAAATAATAATTGCCGATGCCACATTCTGTCCAGTGTCTTTCTACTTCTGCATTTTTTTTCCCGACTCTATGTCTATTTCTCTTTCTCTGTAACTTGTGGTTCATTCATTTTTGTTATGTTGGAAGATTAATTATGAAAATGCTGCTCAAGTGCAGCGCCCCTAGGACATCATGAAGACTGCTTGTTAATTAGCATTAACACAAGAATGTTACCAATACTTCTGTGTTCTCTATGAATATGGTCCAGTCTAAAATGACAGTCTTTTCCTTGCCTCCTAAAGAAATATACATTATGTTCTATGCTGTCTAAAAATCAAAATTATGCCATTCCTCCAAAAGGATCTCTAACAACTTTAACCAATGATATATCTTTTTAAAGGAGAATTAGATCAGATTGTGTTTCAAATTATTTAACAGATGGTTTCAAGAATTTTTAAATAAATGAGTATTCAAAAAAAACCAGGCTTTACTACACAATGATTAGTAACATTCTTGAAGGTACTGAGATGAAAATATTAATACCAATATACTTTGAAAAGAACGGACAGGTATACAATGGTATACCATGGTGGACGACATATGCAAAGGGCTTGTTTCTAAATGCTTGTGGTGTAGTGCTACGACTTCAATCTCTTATGTGCATGGAGAACTTCTAAGAAATTTTGGCTTAAGCATTCAGAAAATTTATTATTTTGAAGTACTGTTCAGTTTTGTGCACTTTAAGTAATGTTGAGCCAAAGTGAAAACATTAGGAAAAGATACACTCTATTAAGTCAAAACATAAAAGATACAAACCAAATTATTACAGGATTTAGGTGTTTTCTAACAATATTTTCCAGAGTTAGAAACAGACAAATAAAGGGACATCAAATTGTGATTTCATTTTTTTTCTTAGCAATTAGTACTCCTGAGAATTGAGCTTCCAAAGCAATAAAAGAATTTTATTCCTATTCTCCATCACATTTGTAAACAACAAATTACTGCATTTTCCCATTATTCTGATAATGTTGAAATTCAAAAAGTATTTTATTTTCAGGAAGAATATACTGAAATAGGCTAAAACCCCCACATATTTGACATTTTCTCCAAGAACTGTTTTATTAGGAGGGCAGAGCAGCCTACAACACAACTCTCTTCAACAACAGACACTCGTGATTTTTCCACTAACAATTCTAGTGTAATTATAGCTATAATGATTTAAATTTTATTATCCATAAATGTAGGTCATAATATCAGATTGTGTGCCATATGCTATTTTGTTAAATATAAGAAATATGTGAATTCTGCAAACTTGGTGCTTGACATTCTAAAAAGGCCCCTTTTCCACTCTTTACAAACCTTGAAAGTAATGTCTAATTCCTAATCATGATGGCTAAATTCCTATTACATGATTTGTTGAGCATATCCTGATGGTATTTATGATATTTTAAATCTAATTCCAATAAAACTTGGTAAATTTTTATTTGATTTGTCAGTCTGCTTTTCTTTTAAATTTTGTGGATTCTATGTTGGTTGATTTTACGTACTCATTTTATTCATTATTTTCAATTCTGTCCTTGAATGTTATTTTCACTTATGGGTAGAGAGTTAGAAAAAGGTCACAAAAGAATAGTTATTTCTCAAACGTTTCAGTAAATATTAAAGCAAAATTGGGTGGCAAAATAGATGTTTTAGTAAAGATATAGTGAGGGAAAATATTTATCCTCATATAAAATGTTATATAAATAGTTATACTGTATTATATTTGTATTATTTTTATGTTTTATTGTTACTATCTTTTCAACTATTTTTGATTAAAACATTGAGGAATCTGCAGATGCAGAACCCATAGAAACAGAGGGCCAACTGTACAACAATTTTCGTAAACAACTTTAAAGATAGATACACACACACACACACACACACACACACACACACACCCACCAGTAAACGTTAAGAGGAGCAATTCATTCAGTTATTTTATGTACATTAACTCTTCCATACTTACAACAGTACATATGTATAATAATGCTCAGTTTGTCATTCTTAGTAATTGCAAATGTGTGTCTATATGACAATGAACAAAAACATTGTGATGCCATCAATAAAAAATCAAATGATACAGAAAATAACTATGACTACACTCATCACTTTAGATTTATCTTAGAAACTGTATTCAGTGAAAAAATCCATATATTTGAAGCATTCTTATAGTATCATATTTCAATACATTTTAAATTAAACAATTCTTAAAACTTTGTTAGAGACATGTATTATGTGATCACATTGTAAGGAAAAGCAAGGAATGAAAAATAAGTTACAGAATAATTGTTACTTCTATAGTTGGCATAAGGTAAGAGTCTGGAAGTTTGGATCACAGAGGGAATCTTGATGTTACAACACTGTGTATTGAGTTGGGTGTTGTGTTTGTGGCTTCTTATTTTATTTTTTTTTTACAGTGTTAATAATTACTATTATATTGCATGGAGAATATTTAATATATATGGATACTAAATGAAAAGATAATCTATCCCTTTAAGTATTTCTTATTTATTTAATTTTGTTTTTCTATTCTAACAGATGAATTTTGGAAATTGATATATAAGGCTAAACTTCCAAATAACCAGCAAGAAATATATTTTCCCATTGAGGTTTAAATGGAAATAATTAATAATAGAGACACTCACTTTTAGTGTTTAGAAATATATTGAATATTTCCATTTACTTGCATTTGTATATCATTCTGCAATAACTTGCATTTTTTCTATAATAATTTAGACATCAATAAGGAAAATTTTGTTTGTATTATCAAATACAATTTATGAAATAAACTTGTTTCCTAATCTATTTGCTAATTGAAATTAGCATATATAAAAAGCTTTTTAAAATTGGTGTTATCTAGTAAATATGCTGAATTTTCTGGTTGAGTTTATTCATCAGTTCATTACTTTTTGATAAAATTTACAACAATAATGTTATAAATCACATTTAAAGACTTTACATGAGTTGTTCAATTTCATCGTTAGAAAAATTTTAAGATACGGGTATAACTGTTATTCCAATTTTTAGATGAGAAAACTGAGGCTTAAAAATCAGTTTAAGAATACACAGAGATAGCAAGGGGAGAGATGCGAGATGTAGGTGATGGGGGGGAAGGCAGCAAATTACACTGCCACGTGTGTACCTATGCAACAATATTGCATGTTCGTCACATGTACCCCAAAACCTAAAATGCAATAAAATAAATAAATGGGGGGAAAAAAAAGAATACACAGAGATTAAATGCTGAAGTTAGAATTTGGATATAAGTGGCCTGATTTAAGAGCCCAACTTTTAATCACAATTCACCTTTTATGTAATGATGATAGTGTTGCCTCTTTTTTAATCCTTTATTTGACACTTCTTGAAAAATACTATAAACATAGAAGCATCCCTTTTTTTTTTTTTTTTTTTTTTTGAGACAGCTTTATGCTCTTTCGCCCTGCCTGGAGTGAAGTGGCGCGATATCATATGACTGCAACCTCCGCCCACCAACTTCAAGCAATTCTTTTGCCTCAGCCTCTTGAGTAGCTGGGATTATTACAGGTGCCTCGCCACAATGCCTGGGTAATTTTTGTATTTTTGGTAGAGACAGGGTGTTGCCATGTTGGCCAGGCTGAGGCTGATCCACCCGCCTCAGCCTTCCAAAGTGCTAGAATTGCAGGCATGAGCCACCACACCCGGCAGAAGCACTTTTATATGTCTCGTTTTTATTAGACATATACCAGTAAATGTGACGTTTATTAAATTCAAAATTCTCTTCATCATATATAAAACATATCTGCTTTATCTGTTAAATTATTTTTAAGAAATCAGTTGTGAATTCTGTCACATATATTTGGATAATTTTTTCTTATTTAATGTGATGATGTTGTATATTCTGTTAATAAAATTTCTCTGAAAAGTGTTCTGTCATACTGATTTTAATTTTTAATTTAATTTTGAATCTTATTTCACATTATGTTGTGCAGATTTTCACCTATATCCATATGTGAACTGTGAACTTTATCTATATATTTACCCTTTCATACAATTTTCCCGATTATGTGTCATGATTAGCTTAGCTACTTCATTTAAATAAATTGGATTCAAGTCAAATTTGTGTGTGTGTTCTAAATAATGGTCTGTATAAATTAGGATTATTTTGGTACTATTTGAAATAAATCTTCAATATGTTTACTACAAGTCAGAACAGATATAGAATTTTCTTTAAGAATGTTGTAGACATATTTATTGTTTTCTGTCTGTTAATATTCAGAAAAAGTAAGAAAAATGTATTTTTCTTCTGCAATCATGTCTTTTTATTTTTCTTTGCATATTGCAAAATTAAAATAACTATACATATATAGATAAGTGTGTGTATATACATAAGCATATGTATGTATTTTTATATATGAATGTACCTTTTCTTGAAATTTTCTTAAAATATGATAGTCATTTTTCAAAATTTACAACTATTTTCCCCAGGTGTGTAACTTTGATTATTGCCTCATTCATTAGGAGTATTCTTTGCTTTTCAAACATCTATTATATTTATGCTGAATTTCTAAGAACTGGTTCTCATATCATTATCAATTTCTCTTGAATTGCATTTCTGCACTTTCCTCTTTTGTGATTTGAGGGTATTTTAAGTGCGTTTGTGAATTTCTAATTGGGTTTTCTACAGTGTCAGTTCTACTCATATCACTCCTAGTGTGGTTTTTACTTTGACAATCATGATTTTCTTTTAATGCAATCTTCCCTATATTCTATTGACTCCACTAAATAACTTCTTCTTAATTAATAGAGAGAATAAATGCCTTCTTAAATTACATGGAAATAAAATAAGTATTTTCTAATATATGATTCTGGTTTTCCACTTCATATGTTTTAGATAAAAGTGAGATTTTGGAGTGATGTACCTTAAAAGTGCTTTTTTCATAGACTTGAAGCTGAATTTGTTTTTCTTTATTCTTTTGGTAGTGGTGGTTTATTATTGGTTGTTTGCTCCTTAATAATTCATTTTTAGGCCAGGCACAGTGGCTCTGGCCTGTAATTCCAGCACTTTGGGAGATAGAGGTGGGCGGGCCAATTGAGGGCAGGAGTTCCAGACCAGCCTGGCCAACATGTCAAAACACTATCTCTACTAAAAATACAAAATTTAGCCCGGGGCATGGTGGTGGGTGCCTATAATCCCAGCTACTTGGCAAGCTGAGTCATAAGATGCCCTTGAACCCTGGAGGCGGAGGTTGCAGTGAGCGGAGCGGAGATTGTATCACTGCACTCCAGACTGAGCGGCCCAGTGAAAGTCTGTCTCAAAAAAAAGAAATAATAATGGATTTTTATTATAGAAAAAAGGTCAATTTTGATAACATGGAAAAGTGTTTGTCTCTATGACAAGCCACAACTGTGTTAAAGTCAAAATAAGAAAAAGTACACAGAGGAAGACAAATTCAAATGACACAATGGCCAACATGAATAAAAGACACTGAGAGGATATTGATATCAAAATAGTGAATATATCATGTAAAAAATATTAAACACTACAAAACAGCATTCAAGAAAACCTGAAGAAAAATGAACAAAAGCACTCAAATTTCAGAAGTAGACACTTGAATTTTTAACAAATGCTTTACTAAATACTAAAATAATCAAGAAGTAAGTAAAGTCCAAATTTAAAATAAGATATATCATGAATGTATACCTCTCACTTTAACAGAGGGTAAAGGGTCATATAATCAAGAATTGAATGGAACATAAAAAGATTGTGTATTTGAATATATATTATTTATGAAAACATGAAGACAAATTGTCTTTGGTTATTGAAACCAAGTATGTTCATAAATTAAAGACCAAGATGTCTCACTCTCGTAATAGGTAAAGCACATTCCATAATGGAATATGTATAAACAAGTTCATTATAGATTTGTTTATGGTAGACCTGAGTTAGAGAAGCCTTAGGTGTCTATCACCAGGAGAAAAAGAACATCTTAAATATTGGAGATGTGATCTGAGGAAATAACCTAGAGACACTGAAAACATAAAAGCTAGCAATTTTTCCAGCATCACATGAATCTTAGGGGGTAGCACCATTACAAACTCTTGTTATATCATTTCAAAGATTGTGCTTTTAATTAGAGCTCTCTAATAACTGATTGTATGGCAAATGTAAGCAAGATAATAAATATGGTAGAAAAATACCATTTATATTAATTAAAAGCAAATTACTCTCAAAGCACCACTACATATTTCTCAGGTGTATGTATAAACTTAAGGATATTAAATGTATAAGGAGTGGTGGAGATGGATGGGACTTGGCATAGAAGACATCAATAAATAAAATTAAATAAGGAGTAATTATGTGCTTAGGATGCTGACAATATCATTGTTATTAATAGTACTTAATATAATTTTTTTCAGAGGCCAAAACACATATTCATGAATAACTGTAAGTCAAGCACATTACTATGATAGATAGCCAAGTAGATGAATAATTAAAATAATGATAAATGATAGAACACAGTGATGAACATGTGTGTATATATATACATATGCAATATACATACAGTTATATATATATACATATATACATATACACACACACCCTCATTTTAGTCAGGACATAAGTACTGTTAATAACTCATTTTATTGATGAGGAAATTAAGACCATAAAAACTTAAGTAACTTGTCCTAGTTCACACAATGTGGTATGCTAAATAACGGCCCCCAAAGATGTCCACATTCTAATACTTGAATCTGTGAATATTACCTTACAGGGAAAAAAAGCAAAAGATGTTGTATTAGTCCATTATTGCACTACTAATAAAGACATACCCAGGATTGGGTAATTTATAAAGAAAATAGATTTAATTGACTTGCAGTTCAGCATGCTTTGGGAGGCCACAGAAAACTTACAATCATGGCAGATGGGAAAGTAAATATGTCCTTCTTCACATGGTGGCAGCAAGGAGAAGGATGAGTGCCCAGCAAAGGGAGAAGCCCTTTATAAAACCATCAGATTTCATAAGAACCAACTAGTCTCAGGAGAACAGGATGGAAGAAACCACCCTCATGATTCAATTATCTCTACCTGGTCCCTCCCATGACATGAGGGGATTATGGGAACTACAATTCAAGATGAGATTTAGATGAAAACACAGCTAAACCATATCAGATATGATGTAGGATCTTGACATAGGCTGATTATCTTGGAGAATCTGAATGTATCCAATGGAATCACAAGATTCTCATAAGAGAGAAATAGGAAAGTCAGAGTCAGAGAAAGAGGTTCTTTGAAGAAGGAAAATGTGATAACAGAATGACAAAAGAACAGGAGTCAGGGAGAGAGAGAGAGAGAAATGCAATGATATTACACTGCTTGTTTTGAAGGAAGGGACAAAGGAATGCAGATATCCTCTAGAAGCTGGAAAAGGAAGCAGAGTCTTTTCTAGAGCCTCCAAAAAGGGCCTATAGGCTTTTTACATTAGTAACAATGTATACATACACATATACACACTGTGTTCTATCATTTATCATCATTTTATTTATCTATCCATCTGGTGGTCTATTATAATAGTGTGCTTGACTTTTAGAGGCTTTAATGATACCTCTGTTATCACTTTGATTTTAGCTTTGTAACTCCTCCCTCTGCCCCCCAGCTTTTTTTCCACTATTAACCTCCAGAAATTTAAGAAAATAAATTTGTGTTATCTTAAACCATATGTTGTGCTAATTTGTTACAGTCTCACAAATTAATACAGCCATGAAATTAATACAACCAGCAAGTGTAAGAGCAACATTTCAGTCTTATCTCAGATTCTCCAACTGTACTTCTGCTGTAACTTGATGGCTTGGAATAGTCTTAGGTGACACATCACAGAATTACTGTGGATATGTTGTTCAAATGAAGTCCTTCAAAATCTCCTTGAGTCAACCAAATTTGACCTTTGTAACAAAGAGTGAAAATGCCTAGCCCACGAAACCTCATCACAACATCACACTATGGTGTGGAAATGAAAATATCACTCTGTAATATACACCCAGGCAGCATGCACTTGCATTCCAGATTGTGACTTTTCTACTGATGTTTGAATATGCAAGAATGCATGATGATGAACTCATAGTCACCCCCTCCCCTCTTTAAAATGTCTGAAATAATACTAAAATTATCTTAGTGACATTTCAGAATCATATGCTTACTAAAAAAATGCAAAAGAAACAATAGCTTACTTAGGAAGATTATCTGTGGCTGCTTAGCACAGTGTCTGGCACATATTAGAGATTAAAACATTACTGGGTGAATGAAGAATGTGACTTTTTCACATTATCTTACAGTGAAATTTAAGTTACATATGTAATCAATCTGCTTCATTTTATTGTCACATAAATTCTCTTAGTTCAGTTCACATATAAAATAATATGGTACTATAATTGCATGTACTATTACGAATCTGTACGATGTTATTTTTCTTATATATCACCTAGAGCTCATAAAAGATTAATGTCATTTCTCTGGAGTTGGCACTAAAGCATTTACAATAGACAGGTATTAAATTAAATGTTACATAAACCAATGTTCTTTAAATAACTCTGGAACTGCTTCTTAAAAAATTATTGTAATTTTCACCAGAAATTATGTTTCTCTGAAACATTTTATGTTCACCATAAAGACTAAATTCAGGGTTAGAGATATGTTATGTACAGTTATAGCAAATTTTTGAATATACAAATTGACAGACTTTCTTTAAATGCAATTAATTTGTAAGAAAAGAAATTTGAACTGAAAGAAAGTAGGTCTCAGTCTTGCCTCTGTGTTTGAAGGTAGTAAGTATCCTGGTAATGAGGGAACATCTAGAGAATGTCTCTTTTCTATAAACTATGCAATTGTTTCCCTGTGTCATGAATAAACACCATATTTTATGATTGCACATAAATGATCAAAGCCATACAAATTTATAGAGAGATTGAGTGAAAGGGCAATTGAAGGTCTGAAGTATCTGGGAGCCTGCAGAGCAATTTTTTGAGTAAATGTAATCAGGAAATCCTTTGTGCCTGAAAGAATGAATTCCTCTATCTCATTCTTCTCTTCCTGTCAGGACATAAGAGATCCCAATGACAGACATTTTGAAATTTAGTTTTTCAGATTAAGATTTCCTAGAATTTATAGATAGTGTAAATGCATACCCTAAATCTGTGGTTTTAAATTTTCATGACAGCTTTTTCATTTGTTTGTTTGTGTTTTACTGCCTAGAATTAAGAAACTATGCCATTGCTTGTCATCTCTTTGCCATTATGCTGATTTTTGGGACAGACACCCTAAATGTGTACTACCTTTGCTAAAGATGCAGCACTTTAATGTGACTATGTCTTCAGTGGGGGATTTCAGCTCTAGCTTCATCCATCACATTCTTTCATGTGCCAAATACCTATTCTCTCCTGGGTGGCTCCCGTGTAACCTCAGGATATTTTTAACCTAGTACATTCACCCACGATCAGGGCAACACAAATCCTAATTTAAGCTTATCACTGTGATCTTAAACTACCTTTAATTTTTGTCGTCTGCAGATTTTCATGTTCTTTCTAGTTTAACAATACACTGAAAATATACTTGTACTTATTCAGTATTTTCTTTTTCTGAGTATCTGGTCCACCATAATGCTAGTACTGAAAATCTTTGGTTTTATCTGTTGGTGTAAAAATATTTTTAGCTAGAATTTGTGGTTAATCACTTTAGGAAAATCATAATTTTAGTGTTGATAAAAATATTCGTTCTTTATTTTTGTTAAAACTACTGGAAATATTTACTCATTACATATTTTTTTTGTTGTTCACTAAAACTACTTATTCAAAGAGCTTTATAAAAATCGATAACAATTTGTTATGAATACATGTTTTTTACTGTTAGCAGTTGATCAGTATTTTCTTTTTAGCTCTATGTAGCTAATTTCTTCCAGTTTATCCCCCAAAACAAATAATCCTATGGAATCCTGATATTCTGAATTAATCTGTGGTAGATTTCTGCTTTTTCCTGAGAGAAGATATCTTCTGTCATCTTCTAGAAAGACAAACTACTTTTTCTCTGAGGAAATTTTCATGTTTTATCTGACAGAGATTTCAGTCAGGAGATCATGATTTCCCCACCAACAGAGGTGCTCAGGTGACCAGGGCTGATTATCTCATGTCCTCAGTCAGTTATTTTTACAATGCTATTTTTTGGTTGAAAATAGAACTCTTTCAATCTTGTCAAAAGTAATGTTGGTGTTACTGAGGGCATCTTCATCACATTCACATAATGCCTGCCCAAAAATAAGCCAGTAAAGTTTAGTCAGAGTTGAATAGATAGATTTTCAATATATGTGGCTGTGTGTATTAACCCCAGCCCAAGAGAAGATGTTTTACTGAGTGTTTCACTTACATGAGGAAAAAAAAATCCTACTTTTTCTCTTAAGTTAATTGTGTATCTTCTTTCACTTTTACCTAGAGTGTTAAATAGAGACCATGACTGAAATGTTCCGGATTAATTCTTTGCCCATGGCCCATATCCACAAGTTCAACTGAGGCATAGATATATATGACTCTCTAATTTATATCTGCATCCTAAATCTCTACTCTGAGCTCCATTTATGAATAGCCAAGATCAAATTTATAATCTTAACATGAAAAGTTTAATATTCTTCAAATTCAAACATATCTATCAAAAGAATCATTACCTTTCATCATTCCCCTTTCCTACTTTTCCAGTAACTTTGCTCCTATTTCTTTTTTTTTTTTTTTTTACCAGTCCATAGTGCACTGATGCATTCAAATCCATCCATGTGTCCAAACGTAGGAATTGTATCTCCTAAAATTGTTGTCTCCTTCACCTTGAAACCTCATATCAAATAACAGACCAATTTCTCCTAATTTTATCTTTGTAATTGTTCTTGAATCTATCTGTTTACTCCCTTTAAAGGGACACTGACTACATCAGTTTACTATAATTTTCAAATAAGTTAAAAACATGATTCCTAAATAAAAACAAAGTGAACACATGTCAAATATTTTATTTCACTCCTGATTTACTGAGGGAAATAATAAGAAGATAAAGCTGGTTCAAATAACATTTTGATAAATAAGATATTTAGAATATCCCAGAAAGGGCATTTTGAAGCAGGTTTACTAAGATAGATATAAAGCTGATTTGTATCCTGCAAGAATACAAAACTGCAAATTTTAAGATTATAATGCCTATCAAACAGAAACAGATAAGCTATCATGTAATTCTGCGGATTATGAGCTCTTTACAGTAAATATAAAGTGAGCTCCAATTACATTTTCTTATATAATTAAATAATCCTTATGTCAGTCTACCATTTTGTTGATCAATTTTTAATATTTTTCTAAAACTTCTGCCCATTTTTCTCATATAAAATTGTCAAGGATTATTCTCTAGCATAAGAGGCTGATCCTGTTATGTTTTGCCCTAATTATTTTCACAGTGAGACAAGAGGCGTTTATTATCATATAAGTATACTCTATTACTGGGGACTATGAGTCCAGAAAGTTAACTTCTATCTGGAAATTTCATTCAGTAATATAGAGTTGGATTTTCATGATGCCTCTATTATTTTCTTTTTCATCCCAAAGCAAGGAAATCAAGCCCAAGAAACTCTATTGTTGAAATTTCACAAACACTCAAGATTTTGGTGAGTTATTTTCTCTTTGAGATCCTTCACAGATTTTGAAATTTCTGGCTTGCTTGAAAGGGATCTTTTCTATCTTCTATGAAACTGGGACCCTTTATCCATAAAACAGGTATCAAGCTAGTTTTATTTCTGAAAGGATTTTGTAAATACTGGGCTTATTTTAAAATACAATCTTTGTTCCCTAATCAAAGGCTTTTCATTCCTGAGTAAATAAAATGTATTCTCAAATGTAACACTCCAAGTAAGGCCATTAATGATGGCAGCAGCAGTCCATCTAGAGTGACTGCTGCCAAGACATTGGCTGCAGAGGGAAGGCAGGCCTGGGCCTCTGGCTCCATGCATTGGGCAGAAGCCCCACCCTCTTTGGGTGCAACACCACCCTCCCAACTATAGGACCCAGCATCTCTGCAGTCTGCATCCTTGGGGTTTGGGAAAGCCACCGGTACCAAGTCTCTGCAGATTTAGGGGCATCTGCTCCCAATGCCTGGCCTCTCCCCATTCTTGGAGCTTTCTCCAGTCTCAGAGCAGGGTTGGGACTGGGCCTAGGTGCTGTCACAGCCTGACCAGGTGTGTGCATACTCATGGCAGCACTGACACACCAGCCTCCTGCTGCCTTAGCCATCTCTGAGCTTTGGCACTGACAAGCATTGGAGGGGAAACCAGGGGGCCACTGAGGGCAGTTTGGCACTGGCCTGCAGGTGTGTTTTTGTTGGCAGTAGCCTGGGCTGCATGGATAGCAGCAGGAAGCAGAAAGACTTCTGGGCAGAAGGGATTGGGTCCTCAGAAGCCCCACCTTTGGCTAGGGAAGGCCTAAAGCCTGGGTGCTGGCTTGACAGTCCTGTAGACTGGAGAGGTAACTCATGGCGCTTTTTCCTGGCCCCACCCATAGATGCCATAAATCAATCAACATGCACTTCTCTGCTCAGAGGTCCGCAAAAGCCCCAGGCTCAGCCAGAGCATGAAAGATGACAAGATGACCAGCTGCAGAGAGGAGCTACCCTCTCTGCTGATAACTGGAGAATGCTGAGATGACCTGCAGCAGACAGGAGCCTCCCACTCCAGGGATGATGTGCTTGCAGAGAGGAGCAGCCCACTCCAGGGCCTCCTCTCTGCCAAGAGCTGTTGGACCAATGAGACCTGTGCCAGCAGAGAAAAGCCACCAACCCCAGGGACTCCTGTTATCTGCTAAGGGCTGAACTCTTGTTGGGCCACGCTGTCTTCAGAAAGGAGCTACCCACAGCAGGTCTCTGAGATGTTCCACTGCTCAATAAAGCTCCTCTTCATCTTGCTCACCCTCTGCTTGTCTCCGTGCGTCATTCTTCCATGTTGCAGGACAAGAACTCAGGGCCCACCAAATGGCAGGGCTAGAAGAGCTGTAAAACAATCAGGGCTGAAACATGCCCCTTTCTCACCTCAGTGTGGATGAAGAGAGGGAGAGAAGAGCTGCTGTCCTTTGGGGAGCCTAGACCTGGGAACTCTCAGAGCCAGGGCTGTTACTCCCTCTTTCAGGCCCTGGCAGTTTCCAGAATCTCAGCACTTCCAGACACCACTTCATTCCACAGTGCCAGCAGGGGAAGCTGCTTGCAGTGTGCCTGCCTAGCCATGGCCTCACAGAGAGTCAGTACCTATGCTGGCACCTGGAGCTGCCTGCCCCACTGCAGCAACCAGCATGCATGCCTGACTGTGCTGTGGCCACACCCCACACTCACTAACACACATCTCTCCCTGCTTCGTACCTGGCTCACCCTTGGAAGGCATGGGATTCAGGCCGGTAGTATGAACTGAGTGTAGCCTGCCAGGCTAAATGGGCAGACAACCCAAGTGGGCCCAAGCAAAAGTTGGGCAAAAGCACCACTGGCCACAGAAGTTTTCAGCCAGAAAAGCAACAACCCAAAGATCATGTAACATAAGTTACATAATTCATGTCATGGTAAAAAAAATAGAACAGATTCTCATTTAACATATGCAAATAACTATATTGCTATAAGAAGTTAGAGTATTTAGTAAAAGTATTTGCTTCAGGAATCTGAGAAATCATAGAGAATTGTATGTCATTTTAATGTTTAATTTCAGTTAGTAAAAACACAATTGACAAAAGTGATTATTGCATATTGATCAAGGGAAAAGAAGGGAGTCCTTCATATATTCATTAGAAAACAAATAGAAAAATTCAAAACTTCCTGCTATTAAATTATTCTTATTCATTACTTCATTTCTGTGTAATAAATTATTTTCTTACTGGACCATGGGTCATCAGTATACTTTCACAATGTTAGATGCCTCTGGACCACAAAGATTCCTCACAATCCTGACTCAGCTTTCTGGTACAAGAAGTGGTCTATGACTTGTCAACCCGGAAAACTGTATCTGAAATTATATTCTTTGATGTATCAGTAGGTGACAACACTTGGTACAGTAATTTTTAGTAGGCTCTGAGATTGTACATCTTATTCCTTGAAATTATAGCAGAAGTTTCAGGCAGGCTTAAGAGAAAAGCTGAAAACGTTTGTTCAAATATCAGTTAATTATTTTGAGATCACAAACACCAAAATGGACAAACTGAATTAGTTTTCTACCGATAAGGAAACTTTTGCCATAAACTTAGTGTCTTAAAACATCTATTCATTATCTCACAATAGGTGAAAACTCTGAGCTGGTTCAACTGAATTCTCTGCTTGGTCTCTCAAGGCCAAAGCCAAGCTGAAGCTTTTGGCTGTGCAGGCATCATATTTGGAGGCTTTAGGAAATGATCTGTCTCCAAGCTCATTCAGGTTGTTGACAGAATCAATTTTCCTGCTGCTTTAGGGCAGGGGTCTCTATATTTTTTATTGTTTTTTGGCCAAGGACTGCTTTCAGGTTTTAAATGTTATTCATTCTCAAGTTCTTTCTACCTAGCCCCATGCACCTTCAAAGCTTACACCAAATCTTTCTCTTGTGGCAAATCCTTTTGATGTTGGACTCTCTCTAATGTATCCTTCTGCCACCTGCCAAAGAAAACACCATTTCTAAAGAGCTCACATAATTAGGTTACGTCTAGCCAGATTATCTCTCCATTTAAAGGCAATTTATTAGAGACCTTAGATATGTCTACAAAATTCTGTGTGACTAGGTAATGTAACATAATCACAAGGTGACACCAGGGGGAGAAAGGCACAGATATCATCCTAAAACTCTGCGTACCACAGAAACTAACAAACAAAAAGCCAACAAACCGTTTTTTTTTTTTTTTTTTTTTGGTTTTGTCACATAATAGAATAGATCCTTGATATCTACCTGACAGAAATCATCAAATGGTTAAACTATAAACCTTATTTCTCATAATTGCTGTAACCAATGACAAAACATTAACTGGCCGTGGAAGAAAAAACAAAAAACAAACAAACAAAAAAATACAGAACAAGAACCAAACTTGGCCAAGAACCAGAGCTGGAAATAAAAACACAGAGTAACCAAAAAAAAAAAAAAATAATAAAAAAAAAAAAGTGAGTAAAAGAAACACAGACAGAAAATGTAATATTCTATTGCCTATAAAGATTCATATCGGAGGCTAAAAATAAAAGGTAATGTGCCTATTGTTAAAGGATTCATAAGTTGTACTTGTAAGGCCAGCCAGTGTAATTGGCTCTACCAAAAAAGTCCTTGGTCATCTTGGTGGGACTTTCAAAACTGTAGAAGGCTAATTTTCAAAACTTTTAAATATGGCAATTATGAAAAACTTAATCAAGTTTGTGTCACAGGTTTATTTGACTCAGTAATCACATGAGGGAAACAGTATGATGATAAACTGGTTCTAACTATGTTTTAGAACAGAGGCATAGGATAGGTATAGTTCACAAAAAAGGCGTTAATAGCCTGTCACAGGGGCTTTCCATGACCAGCAAGCATCCTCTCATTTGTTTTCCACAGTGCAGCCAGAGTAATTTTTTAAATTAAAAATGTATTAATCTACTCTGTGTTATTATCACTTAAAATCCACATTTAGTACCTTTCTCAATGTGGCCTACAAGATGGTATGACCTTTGTGACTTCCCTGCTTTCCTCGTTTGAACTTAAAAACTTTCTCACATTCTCCCTTGATGTGCATTTCAGCCTTTGGACTTCAAATTTTTCATGCATTCTTTTCCTATTCAATATTCCATCCAACCTTCCTTTTGACAGAGCAGGAGCGTTGTCATCTCGGACAAACACTGCCTCTTTAAGTTCCTGTTCCCTTTCTATCCTCATGCATTTCAAGGAAATCACTTCCCTTCTAACTATAAGCAGCCAGAAAGAGCCAAAAGTAAAATGTAGATAAGTCAGCTCCGGCACAGAGGGAGTTAGGCAGGAAGTCTTTTGGGTAACTGCCAAACTTCTTATACAAAGGGCCCCAGTAAAACAGTGGGCCTTAATAAGCACATTCCTTTCCCTTCAGGTGCCCTAAGATAAGGAAGCTAAAAGCAGACTAGGAGGGTAGGCCAGCAGCTGCAAAAAGATGTATGGGAACAGACAAACAATTCTCCCTCCCAGATAAGCACAACAAACAGACACAGAAGCAGTCCAAGCATCTGATAAACTCTTCCACCCTGAATCCTTAAAAACTCTTAGTTTATAAGAGAGTGTGCCTCGACCTAACTGGGCCAGAAGCACCTCTCTTGCGTATGTCTCTAAAATAAACATGTCCTTATCTGTCAAACCACCTTTCATGTTTATTATCTCTTTCTTTAATTCTTACATTTTTCACCCACCTCAGTTCTATTTACTCTTAAATGTAATTCAGTAGTAATTCCTTCAGAATATTTTTCCTTGCTTCTTAGTCCAAAACAGATTTTTCACCAGGTGGTCCCCTTGTGTTTTCATTTTTTTCCTATGGAATTGTCTTCTCATCTTCAATTATACTACATTCATTAGCAAGCTATAACAGACTGTAAGTTTGTGTCCCCTCAAAATTCATACATTGAAACCGTAACCTCTAATAAGATGGTATCGGGAAATAGCACCTTGGGCAGAAAATTAGATTTACATGAGACTGCTAGGATGTAGCCTCCCTAATGGGATTAGTATGCAAAGAGAGAGATTAGTGTTCTCTCTCTGCACCTTGTTAGGCTAACACAAGATCCTGTAAGTCTGAATGGGTCCCTCCCAGACACCCACTAATACCTTGAAATTTGACTTCTCAGCCTTCATAACGGTGTGTAATTAATATGCATTGTTTAAGCCACCCAGTTTATAGTATTTGTGTTATAACAGTCCCAACTGAGTAAAACACAAGCATATTTGATGAATGTGAATAGAAACAGGGAATCCAATATATTTAAAATTTCACTTTTTTTTTTTTTTTTTTGAAAGAGAGTCTCACTCTGTAGTCCAGGCTGCAGTGCAGTGTCACAATCTCAGCTCACTGCAAGCTCCAGTTCCCGGGTTCAAATGATCCTCCTGCCTTGGCCTCCCGATTAGCTGGGATTACAGGAGTGTGCCACCACAGCCAGCTAACTTTTGTATTTTTAATAGAGACCTCAGGTGATCCACCCGCCTTGGCCTACCTTAGTTCTGGGATTACAGTTGTGAACCACTGCCCCATCCTAAAATTTCACATTTAATACCATGCCTGACATATAGTATGAACTCAGTATATAGTCTACTTAATTCTTCAGTGAATTCAAGATAGACTTTATTTTTTATTGTTGCATTTTTACAGTAAATATAATTAAAAATCAAAGCTTGTATGCCAGCATTTTATATTTAAGTTATGACAAATAACACTCAACATTATATCAGATGCAAGATAAATTTTGACAAATATTTTGAATGATTTAAATTTCAATGTGAGATTCATAAATGTGCAGTTATTTTCCTTTAGTAGAATAACTCAGTTCTTATTAGATTTAGTTTTGTAAAAATTTAATCATCTTGTGTATTTTCTTACAGCAAACCTTGTACAATATTTTCTTAAATAAATTACATACATTAACTTGTAACACAACCTTAGGTTTGTGATAAACTTATTTAAATGCCAACTTAATTCATTTCCCTACTGAATCTAATGTATATGATATTGCATACCCTTCTTTCATGTTCTGGAAAAATAAATCATGTTTTATGTTTTAAATTTAAATGCATGCATATTTATCAATATAAAGCAATTTCAATAACATGAAAAACCTAAGGAAATACATACCATCTGAAATTTCATTCATAAGTAAATCACCGCTAGCATTTCTATAATTTTACTTGTAGACATCTTTTTATACACACACAACAATTTACATAAATGGGCTAAGAGTCATGCAATGCAATGACTTCTAGCAAAATATTTCAATTTGTTATAAAGCAAAATATGTCATCTTTAAACTTGAATGGTAATCCATAGTTTAGGGCAAAAATTAAAATAAAAAACAAAGTGAAATGGATCTCTTGCTTCATTTCTCCCCATTTCCAAGTTCTTATCCCCAGCACTCAACTATTTTAGTGGACTTCTATTCTCCCCATTTTCCTGCTGTAGATATATCACATTAACTTATCCAATCCTTATGATGTACATTTATGCAGCTTCTAAATAGTGTTATTGTAAAATGTATTATGAGTAAATACTCTTATCCACCCATATTTTTACAGTCTGATTTTCTTTATAGTATAATTCCTAGAAAAAGTAATTTCTAATGGAAAAGAAGATGCAATTTTTATATGGACTCATATTAACTCTTCCACTTACTCCATGTCCTTAAGCAATTTCTTAACTTCTCTGGGTATCTGTTATTCTATGTGCATAGAGAAAACTACTGCAGGGGCACTACCTGATTAGATTGTTGATGTTGATTGCATGAGGTAATAGATTTTCATTTTCTTACACAGAGTAAGCATTTAATAAATCTAGCCTTTATTATTTCTGATATAATAATAAATAATGCTGTTAGTGGATATAAGTTGTTTTCTTAGTTGTAACTGGGATAAATATTATTTTTATATCCTGTCATTTATTTTATTAAGAGTTTTAAAAAGATTTTCTATTTTTATTCAGATGAGTCTATCGTTTATTTTATATTGATCTATAAAAATGTTGACCTATATTAAGACTTTTAAAAATATTAAGCCATCCTTGCATTTTTGAAATTGTTAAGCTGTTTTATTATCTTATTGTATTACTGCTTATTATATACTATTTATTCCATATAATCTACTACATTAAATATTGTAGAATTAATTTTATCTCATTATAGTAATCATATAAAATATTCTTATTTACTGCTTATTACTTATTTTTTCAATCAATTCAATGACTATGGTATCAACGTATGATTCTTTTTTCTGACTTTTCATATAATTTAGTGATATCGTAATGCTGCTTGAAACCACTTAAGATGAAATTTCTACAGAAATAAAATAATGAGAATATGTAAGCACCAAGTCAGTGACATCTTTTTATAAAAAATAGAGTTTATTTGTGGAACAGTTTTAGGTTTATAAATTATTAGCAAAATTTAGAGATAATTCCAAAATATTCCATCTTCACTCCTCCCCCAATCAGTTTCTACTGTTATTAACTTTATGCCTTGCTTTAGTACATTTGTTATAATGGATGACACATTATTTATAATTTATTACTAATGAGCTCATAGTTTACATTAGGGTTCACTCTGTGTGTTGTGTAGTTATATGGATTTTGATAAATATGTGCATAACATCATGTTTCCACCTTTGCAGTATCATAAAAATGGTTTTGCTTTGCAGAAATCCCCACTGTTCCACCTAAATGTCCAGTCCCCACAGACTGAAACCTCTGGCAACCAGTAACTATTCCCTGTCTCTACAGTTTTGCATTTTGTTACTCAAAAAAAAAAAAAAAAAAAAAAAAAGTCCTCGCTTTGTAAGATTAAGAGTTGTAGCTTAAGGCAAATATCTGAGTGAGCTAAATTTACTTGAATGGAAGGAAACTAAGAACAGAAATGTGTGTGTAGGTATGAGCACATAGGAATGCTGGCTGAAATAACGTGGATAATGTAGTTGGGCTAATGTTTTGCCGTGTTCTGACTCCACTATCACCAATGAAGCCTATGCTGCATATGAAGGAGAAATAAAGTTTGCCTCAATCATTTCTATCTCAAGAAATCAATCTTTCTTTTTCTCTAAAAACTTGCCAGCAGCTACCAAAATGTGCATCTCAATGCTTTCTGCCGAAATTGTAAGGATGTTTACTATTAGTTGAAATATTTTGTAACCATTGCCTCCACGAATCATCTTTGTTGAGATACAAAGCAAGTACTCAGTGAGGAACCAACACAGGTCAGGCAGTGTGCTAGGCTGTAAAAAGGAAAGGGGTACAAAGTGGAATTGAGCTTTAATAAATAAAATTGTTTTATCTCAAGTCCTTCTCAAAACTTTTTCATAAAAGTCATACTAATGTCCTATATTTCTCTGAGAAAAATGACTGAATGTCTATATTTTAATCTGTCTAGGGTTTTTCTTGTGAGAATTTAATAGGATATGTAGGAGTGATGGTCCAAACCCTCCAACTAAGGAAAATACAGAATATTTATTGTCTGTTATCTGTACCACTATATTAACAATTTCACCAGACAATATTTTGGTTTACATTCTAATAAAAAATAAATCAGATTTTTAAAGAACTACTCTCATTGATAACCTATATAAATTAATGCTTATAAAGTTGGGGCCTTAAACGTAAACTTCAGAAAATTTTTTAGAGCTGAATCAGCTAATTTCTCATACTTCATTGGCAAAAGAAATGACAAGAGATTGTTAGAGTTCTCAACATTGATTAAACTGCAGAGAAAAATGTGTAGATGATGACTCACTAGCTTTCATAAGAAAGTTTGCAAAACCTGATAATAGTGCCAAAAATGTAATGTAAAACATTACTCTTTTTCTATAGTCATCATAAATGCCATAAAATACATTATTCAGTTCACCTCAATCTTCTCCATTTTTGTAACTTGAGAATGAATTGCCCCAGATATTGAAAAAGTTTGGAAATATTGCTAGATTAATTATATTTTAACAATCACTATTGAGTAGTGGGCAGGGCATTCTAGAATCAGCCAAAAACAGTATAGCTTCAATTTTTGCTTTTTGGAAATCTGATAAAGATTTTTAAAGGATATTCTCTAGCATTGTTTTGATTTTTAGAACTACAAATAGCTTTCTCCAGGAAAAAACGTAAGTTTGCTTAATATGATTGAAAATGAATTTCCATTATTTTCATACCTAAAAATTAATAGTACCTGGAATCTGTTCAAGTTAAAGTGTCGTTTCCAAAAGGATAAAACAAGATCATTAAAAGTGATTAATATTTTCACCAGAAAAACTAATGAGAAGAAATAGTAGGTTTAAAATACTTCCCACATAATTTATTTAATTATGTATGATTGATTATATTTTCATTTGCTTCATGTATAAATATATTTATCCCCAAGTATGTCATAAACTTTTTGAGAGATTAAAGTACATAACTTTTATTTTTTAAATTACATCTAGCCCAGTGTTAAACATGGATTATATATTTAGTTAATACTTAGCAATTGTTTATGGAATTTTTCCTTTTAGTTGCAAAAAACTCTGTCATAATAGTTCAATACTACTTTTACTTGTAGCATCATGTATTTCTACACAATTCTTTGAGACTTTTTTATTATTAATATTATATGTTCATGAAAATATGAAAAATAAAATAGAAGAACATTTAAAATTAAGTTAACAGTTTTTAATCTTAAGGTATGGATTATAATTCAGTCCATGAATCTAAGATATCATTATTAAAACAGAGATCAATGTTTTTTTATGTCCTGATCAATAGCAGTGTAGTCAAATATAGTGCTAATAATATTAGCAACACTTCCACAGTAATTACCATATGCAGAAATGGGCCTAAGCATTTTACCTGGATTATTTCAAGTAGTCCTAAACGCTCTTACAGATAAATTTATTTTCTCTGGTTTTTGTATGAGAAAAATGGGACGAACACAGATTTTTAGTAAGTTGGCAAGTTTTACTTGAGAACAAAACTCATGCTCTTTAATTAATTGAAATAAGTATTCTAACTGGGTCATCCCATTCTCCATCAGGACTTCTTGATTTTATAGTTCACAATTTCTCTTATCTTATAAATCAACAGTCTACTGAGGCTACTCCTTTACTCCCCCAGCTACTCCCTCAAGTCATCACCCCTCTTTCCCTTCATCTTAGAGTATTATAATGACTTCGTTGCCTCTAATTTCGGCTCCTTGGCATCTGTCTGTACTATTGCAAAACTGCAAACATCAGTAAATCAACCTCTTTTCCTACTTAAATCCTATCCGGGGAAAGCTGAATGTAACAAGAGAAAAACACAACCATACTGTCAGGGCTTACTTTTAATTGATGATCATTTCATGCTTATAGTGATGCCAGGTAATCTTATTTCATTTTAATGGTCCATTGACTCTCACACACTTCTACAAATAAATTTCCTTATTTTTTTTCTCATCACATCTTCAAATCACACCCCCATTGTCATTTTTTTTTTTTTTTTTTGAGACGGAGTTTCGCTCTTGTTACCCAGGCTGGAGTGCAATGGCG
>NW_022436945.1:34612161-34835148 GCF_009761245.1 Sapajus apella
CCCAGCACTTTGGGAGGCCGAGGCGGGTGGATCACGAGGTCAAAAGATCGGGACCATCCTGGTCAACATGGTGAAACCCCGTCTCTACTAAAACTACAAAAAATTAACTGGGCATGGTGGCGCGTGCCTGTAATCCCAGCTGCCCATTGTCATTTTTAAGTGATCATTTTCTTCCTATTTGACTAAAATATTATGAGCTGGTGGAAGAGAAATTTAACACAATGTCACCAGCAAAGTACCCATGTACCTGAAGCTGTGCCCAGGTATTCAGCATTTCCTTCTGCTATGAACAACGACCTGTCTGGGCTTCTATCTAAAATGTGTTTCTCTATTTGTGCCCATTATTCCATCCTTTTCTTCCTACTCAAGGACATAGATCTATCAACATTCCTCTCTCTCCTGTCCTTCTCCTACATCATCAATTTTTTCCTGCCTACTATAACTTTCCTAATAGCATTCCTACTTGCTTACATTTTTCAAATTATTTTTCAAAATTCTCACTTTTTTAAATTTTCTGTGTAATCAACCACCACATTCATTACCGTTATTTCATATCAACCCCTCAAATTACTCTATGTCCTCAATGCCTCTCTTGCCATTCTGAGTCAAGACTATTCCAATGAACAGTTTTCTACCACTGTTCTTTTGAAATTGCTATATAAAAACATCAGTGGCTTCCACATTGTCAAATACTCTACCTTTATTGCAGTTGACAGAAAATTAAACATAGTTGTTCACTTGTTCCTCTTTGATAGGATTTTATTTTTCCATTTGGCCTCTAGGTCACTTATTCACTGCCTTCTCCCTTCAAGTCTGCTTTCCTGGTGTTTCTGCATTACTTTGACCATTTCATATTCAAAGACTACAAGGCTTAGTAATTGAATCTCTTCATTTGCATACACCTTCTTTGGTATCTCCATTAAGATGTATAATAGAACTTAGAAAGTCAACATATCGCAAAATGTGTTGCTTTTATATCTCAAAAACTGTTTCTTTTCCATCCAGTCCTTTCCATTTCAATTATAGGCTACTTACTAATTTTTGTTTCTGGTATCTAAACATAGACTCATCCTTGAATATTTCCTTTTTCTCTCATTCAAATTCAATTCACCAGCAACATAATTGCTTTACTTCGAAAATGAATTAATAATTATACCACCCCTTAACAGTGTCATATCTGCTATCTTGGACCAGACCATCATTTCTCACCTGGATTATTCTTGCAATTGCATTCTCAAACTTCTCCAAAATTCTGTCATTATATTTCTGTTTTAAACAGAGAAGCTACATAATATTTTAAGAATTTATTTCATGCTATTACTCTCTTAAATTCCTCCTGTTCAGTGTGTTTTCTTATCAATCAATACAGGGACAGAAGGTCATATGTACCCATTATAACCAATGTTTGTTACCTTTTAGAGTCTGCCCTTCACTCTCCTTGATACTTTTGTGATCCATACCCTGGTCTACTTGCTGTTCTTCAGGGCACTTGCACCTAAAATTTCATCTAACTATAATATCTTCTGCCCACAAACCTGTTTCATTCCTTTATTCATTTTTATTCATAGCACTTTCACTATGTTCTACATGTAATAGTTGTTTTCTCTGCAATTCTCTCACACCGACAGGGAAGAAGCCTGAATTTGCCACTGTACTTCAAAAATGTAATGCCTACTGTTTATAATGTATTCAAAAATATGTGCTCAATGAATGTATGAACAAAGTAATGAAAGTGATGGAGAACAAATTTAAATCTAGGATTAACATTAGTGAATACTCAAAGATGTAACTCTTCCAAATGAGTTCATTTGAGGACTGTTGTAGAAAATTTTTTTCTTTTAATGTTGATCAGGGTAGACAATTCAGATAATTTCCCAAAGTCAGTTTGGCTTCCTGACAGTGTAAATAAATTGATAATTTCCCACATTTTATATCAATGTCTAATGTGATCACATTCAAAACTAAAGAATATGTAGGCTTGTAGAATAAGTCTAGAGATGTGAATGCTGTACTTTTCAATTAATTCTAATTCAACTTTTATATCATTTTCTGTGAATGAATTTTTATGCTAAGTTGCTGATGCATAATAAATACAAGCACAATATACATAATATGAGCATGTCTTATACACAAAATTATAGAATTGTAAAACTGGAGGAGCTACTTGTACCTTGAAAGGCATTTCAAGGAGAAAGTAAAAGAAGCTCTTTCCTTTGGTGCAGGTTAACTAAAGGAACATACTAAGCATGACACAACCTGAATAGTAATTATATTCCTCATTCATTATTTGCCTACTACAAATCATTCAGTGCTGGCTATTGTGTGTGCGTGTGTGTATTTATATATGTGTGTGTGTGTGTGTACACACACATATATATATAATACGTATATATATACGTATTGTGTGTGTATATATACACAATATACACAATATGTATATATATACACACAAAAAAATACATACATATATGTATTAAATTCATGCATACAGAAAAGCCCATTTTGAACAGAAGCAAAAAACATATTTTGATGTATTCATAATATTATATTTCAATATCAGGCAGGCAGTAATTTATTATTGCTTACTTAGCTAATAAATTTTAAAAAGAAAAAAACACTGGTAAAAAGTGCATGACATATTTGTATAATCTTCTGCTACATATTTATGATTATGGCACTTTGAAAAGCTTATTTGAAAGGAGATATAAAATATAATATGTTGTATATTAAAAAAGGTTGTATAATAAAAAAGATTATTCAACATTGTATTCTATCAAGTACAGCATTTGGTACATAGGTGCCCATAAACTATGTGAATAAATATAGGAATTATTCTTTAAGGGTAAGTATTTTTGTAACACAATTATTTATTTATTAACTCTTGAAGATTTATACTTCTGCAATGCTAAATTATTGGCATTTAAACAAGTGAGCATTTCTGAAAGTATGCATATAGGGATGTCAAAACTTGTTCAATGACATAACCCACCCATTCAAATCTGGAATTTTATTCAAAACATTTAAAATCTGTATGATACCATCACAAACCAGTCAGAGTGAGTGCATTATGTATGTATCACTGGCACTCCCAGTGGTGGCCGGTGTTAATCCTAAAGATTGTGATCATCTGGATGTTGAGGGGAGCATATACTCAGTGTGGTCAAAGTAGCATGGAGAATGGAGGGAGGAATGTTACAAGTAGCAGACAATAACATAATTGACCTTTTTTTTGCTTGTTTGTTTGTTTGTTTGAGGCAGAGTTTCGCTCTGTCGCCCAGGCTGGAGTGCAGCAGCCACATCTCGGCTCCCAGGCTCACACTATTCTCCTGCCATAGCCTCCCGAGTAGCTGGGATTACAGGTGCCCGCCACTGTGCCCAACTAACTTTCATATTCTTAGTATAGTAGCGGTTTTGCCATAGTGGCCAGGCTGGTCTGGGACTCCTGACCTAAAGTGATCAGCCCACCTCGACCTCCCAGAGTGCTGGGATTACAGGCGTGAGCCACCACGCCCCGTCTAATTTACCATTTTAGCAACGAGTATGGGCATGCCACTTTACTCAGGTAAAATATTAGCCTAGAAATAGATCTTGATCAATATGGATGACAAACTTTATAATCAAATAAATAACGGGTAGTTAAAAAGATAAAGCAATTTTTCTCAGCCGTTGGAAAATTTTATCTTCAATAACCATTTTTTTAAGACACATGTCAAACATCAAAAACTTGCTCATATGGTACACATTTTATCTTACAAAAATAAGCACAGCAAAAAATGTGCTTCTGAACACTAAAGCTTTGTGAGTTAATGGCCTGAAAACATCTTCCAGTTCTGAAATTCATGTTATTTTACCGTTCTTTTATGATCTGAAAGTTGTACACAAGGACTAAGATGAATAATCCTAATAAAAAAATAATCTATTTTTGGAATATTGTTAATTTACTCCTAGTGAAATTAGTGTTTTCAACTGATTGCCTTTGTTTTCTAACACACAGAACTGCCAGCTGTTTTTATTTTTCAGCAATAGCTGTTATATCTGTGCTTAAGGCAGCAGTTGTTGAATTATTTTTTAATTATTTCCGAAGTGCTTATTCTAAAAGTTAATGAAAGTTTTTTTTCTTTATTTACTTGGAACAAACATTTTATATTGTCTTCTTCTTTTACCTTTCTTTTCTTACTTAATTCTTTCTTTCTTTTCTGCAAATAGTCCAAAGTAGTGCTCTGACAATAACTTAACTACCAAGAACCTTTTCCCTCTGGAGGTGGCATTGTTTTGTTTGGCTCAAAACAATACAGTGTGTATATATATATACATATATATATATATATATATATATAATTATATATATATAAATTATATATATATAAAATTAACTATATATTAGCTGAATTACATGTTTTCATTTGTAAGAGAAAAGGCTGCTGGGTGGGACTTTTTGCTTAGAGATAGGATCAGAGTGTGATGTTTTCTTTAAAACTGAAATTACAAAATAAAATATACCTACTACACATGAGGAATATGGTATGGAGAACAAAATGTTCAATACTTTAATGTCCGGTTATATTAATTCTAAATTAACTTTATTTAAATGTGTAATGCGCAAATGGTCATGTTTACAAGAGCGAACACTTTGAAATACTGAAATTACTATATGATGATTACTATAAATCAAATAAATTGCAATGGCCCCAGGGAGAAAATACACGTTGTTATGGACATTTAGAAGAGTGATTTCAGGCGAATACACCTCTAAAAGCATAACTCAAAATATAACCTGGCTATGTTTTAGCATTTTCATTTTGTCAGAACCTGCTCAGATATTATCATTGTGTACTAAATGTAACTATTGAGCCTATACATTCTGACTGTATTTTCTAAGAGATCTATCTTAATATCAAGCAAAAGAAATTAGAGGATCTGGTTTCTTGAATAATAGACATGAATAATTTCATGAAACAAAATACTTTTTTATACTGACACTAGATCCATAAAGTACTTAATTACAACAGAAATTATTTAACACCTTTAACTCTGATAAACTTTCACTGCAAGTTAATACACTGACTCTCACTTAAAACTACCCCAAGTATATAAATGCCTCATATACTGGCATAAGTAAATTTGAATAGATCAAAAATAAAAATATATATATTTTTAAGTTGAAACTTAATGCTTGGTGGCATAAAATAAGGGATGGTGATTCAGACTAATTTAGTCCATACATTTCACCACCATCTGATATGTTGATATTGTTTATTTTTTCTTTCCCAATACTGTCATTGAGACCAAAGCCCTCAGAAAACTTTGTCATCCCAGACATATTTATTTTCACTGGTTAAACAGAGAGGTTTCTTTCCTTAGTGTATTCACAAGACCTAGCAAATTTAATACCTCTTCCTAAAATTGACAATTAGGTCATATATTTGTTATCTCTCTTGTAAATGGAGGCAGAGGGTGATTCTAAGATGTACTTTGCCTTCTTCTTATGGTTGCTTTCTACATCTGTATCTACTGTTTAGGTAAGTGTTGTCCAGTAGAACATAATGTGAATCACAAATGTAAATCACACATGCAATTTTAAATTTTTAGTAGGTTTCTTGAAAATTACAACAGGTAAAATTAATTTTGTATCTAAATTGTCATTTCAACATTAAATAAATGTAAAGCTCATTGAAATATTTATAATCGTTTTTCATATGCATGTATATTTTATACTAACAGCATATCTTAATTCAGACCAGCCAGACTTCAAGTGCACAGTAGCCACACGTGATTATCATATTGCATAGTGAAAATCCTGACTCTTATTTTCTGCTTTTCTAATTGTGTTCTCTCTTCCATAAATATTTACAAAAACTTGAGTCAAAGGAACAATTCAGTGTGTTCATTTTCACTGCTAAATCATTTACCATTATATCAGTGACCATTAAAAAAAAATTACAGTAAGTTTAAGTAATAAAGCAAACCTTTTCAGTAGAAGGGTAGTTTTTTGATCATCCTTCTAAAAGAAAGTTGTTTGAATAAAATAAAATCATTCCATTTAATTTAAGCTCAGTTACTGAAATTATTCTTCGATATGGAAAATTATATATGATTATTCGACGTAAGCTTTTTTTTTTTTTTTTTTTTTGGGACGGAGTTTCGCTCTCGTTACCCAGGCTGGAGTGCAATGACGCCATCTCGGCTCACCACAACCTCCGCCTCCTGGGTTCAGGCAATTCTCCTGCCTCAGCTTCCTGCGTAGCTGGGATTACAGGCACGCGCCACCATGTCCAGCTAATGTTTTGTATTTTTAGTAGAGACGGGTTTCACCGTGTTGACCAGGATGGTCTCGATCTCTTGACCTCGTGATCCACCCGCCTCGGCCTCCCAAAGTGCTGGGATTACAGGCTTGAGCCACCGCGCCCGGCCCGACGTAAGCTTTTTTAATGAATTCTCAGGATAATATCACAGTCAGGTTGTAGTAGAATGTAAATTCTGATAAAATATCAAGTGCATAATTTGAAGTGAAATTAGTTTACTCATCTTTGACTACTGATTTTTCCTGTTGTTAGTAGTCTAAAGAGTATTGTGAATCTCCACAAACATTTATAGGGAAAGAAATATTATTTGAGACCGGGCGTGGTGGCTCACGCCTGTAATCCCAGCACTTTGGGAGGCCGAGGCGGGTGGATCACAAGATCAAGGGATCGAGACAATCCTGGTCAACATGGTGAAACCCTGTCTCTACTAAAAATACAAAACATTAGCTGGGCATGGTGGCGCGTGCCTGTAATCCCAGCTGCTCAGGAGGCTGAGGCAGGGGAATTGCCTGAACCCAGGAGGCGGAGCTTGCAGTGAGCCGAGATCGCGCCATTACATTCCAGCCTGGGTAACAAGAGCAAAACTCCGTCTCAAAAAAAAAAAAAAAAAAAAGAAAAAAAAAAAAAAAAAAGAAATATTATTTGATTTGTAGAAATTGAAAAAAAAGTTTTTGTTTTAAATTACATAAACCAATTACATTAAAAATATTTTCAGGTAATATTTTATTTCCTCTTAACTTGCTGCATAATTTCTTATTTGCAAAATGGAAAAACAACGGTTTCACTTCACAGAATTATTATGGGGATTAAACAAGATAGAAAACTGTAACATAGAATGTGTGTAATACACGTGTTATTTACTATGTTATTATTGAAAATATTTTGTTTTCAGTTCTCTTATAATTGCTATCTGCTGTTCTTACCAACTACCAAAGCTTCCACACTTTTATTCTTAGCTTCCTATGTCTTTTATATGCTCTACATGTTGGATAAGACAACATGGGCATTACACACACAGACACACACACACACACACACACACACACACACACAGCTGGTTCAAATGACTGAAGTAGAGTCATCATTCCCACAGTTTTCCAAAAATATTCAATGTTTTATATATATATTTTTTAAATTTCAAATAAAAGTACCTGTACCAACATCCTGGAACTCATTCCAAAAGCCCAACTTACCTGTTGATCTTCTCATTTACAGCTACCCAGTCACCCTAAAATTAGTTGTCTCCTTTTCCTCTAAAATATCTACACCAATTCCCTAATAATAGGGTGACCACATAATTTAACACTTCAGATTGCTTTTGTCTGAGATAAATGCTAAACCAAATTGAATATTGGGACAGCGGGACAGCAGGCATTAATAAGTACCATGTTGTTTTTTTTTTTCTTTTTTTGGTGGCGATGCCAGGGATCGAAAATAAGGACTGTCTTGAGCAATGTGGCACATAAGCCGCCTTATCAACATTGAAATATTTTAGTTGAGAAGAAATGAGAATTTGAACCTGGTATTTGCGGTATGAATACATCAGAGAAAGATGTGTGAGGAGTAATATGGAGAAACTGGAATTGAGCAGATTGATTAGGAATTCAGTAGATCAGTTGTTGTCACAGTTATGCCCCAATACCTTCAATTCAGAATATAAGTCTGAATGAAAGACTATGGTTAGCATCATATTTTCTCTTTAAAAGTAATATATATAAGACAAGAAAATAAACAAGACCAAAGTGCAGAGACACAGTGCCTTGAATAAAAAATAATTCAGGTCTGTGAGAGGGAACTAGGGGAGGGACAGCAGGGAGTGGGTAGTTGGGGAGGAATAACATGGGGAGAAATGTGAGATATAGGTGATGGGGAGGAAGGCAGCAAACCACATTGCCATGTATGTACCTATGCAACAATCTTGCATGTTCTTCACATGTACCCCCAAACCTAAAACGCAATAAAATATATATTAAAGAAAAAATTCGGGCCAGGTGTGGTGACTCACATCTGTAATCCCAGCACTTTGAGAGGCTAAAGCAGGCTGTTTGCTTGAGCCTAGGAGTTTGAGACCAGTCTGGGCAACATGCCAACACCTATCTTTATTGAAAATACAAAATGATTGTATATTTAGAAGACACCATCATCTCAGCCCCAAATCTCCTGAAACTGATAAGCAACTTCAGCAAGGTCTCAGGATACAAAATCAATGTGCAAAAATCACAGGCATTCCTATACACCTATAACAGACTTAAAGAGAGCCAAATCAAGAATGAACTGCCATTCACAATTGCTACAGAGAATAAAATACCTAGGAATACAACTAACAAAGGATGTAAAGGGCCTCTTCAAGGAAAACTACAAACCACTCCTCAAGGAAATAAGAGAGGACAAAAACAGATGGAAAAACATTGCATGCTCATAGTTAGGAAGAGTCAATATCATGAAGATGGCCATTCTGGCCAAAGTAATTTATAGATTCAATGCTATCCCCACCAAGCTACCTATGACCCTCTTCACAGAACTGGAAAAAACCATCTTAAACTTCATATGGAACCAAAAGACAGCCTGCCTAGCCAAGTCAATCCTAAGCAAAAAATGCTCATCATCACTGGTCATTAAAGAAATGCAAATCAAAACTACGTTAAGATACCATCTCATGCCAGTTAGAATGGTGTTCATTAAAAAATCTGGAGACAACAGATATTGGAGAGGATGTGGAGAAATAGGAACACATTTACACTGTTGGTGGGAGTGTAAATTGGTTCAACCATTGTGGAAGACACTGCAGCACTTCCTCAAGGACCTAGAAATAGAATTTCCAATTGACCCAGCAATCCCACTACTGGGTATATATCCAAAGGATTATAAATCGTTCTATTATAAGGACACATGCACATGAATGTTCACTGCAGCGCTGATTACAATATCAAAGACTTGGAACCAACCCAAATTCCCATTGATGATAGACTGGACAGGGAAAATGTGGCACATATACACCATGGAATACTATGTAGCCATAAAAAACGATGAGTTCCTGTCCTTTGTAGGGACATGGATGAACCTGGAAACCATCATTCTCAGCAAACTGACACAAGAACAGAAAATAGGGATAACATGGGGAGAAATGCCAGATACAGGTGATGGGGATGGAGGCAGCAAACCACATTGCCATGTATGTACCTATGAAACAATCCTGAATGTTCTTCACATGTACCCCAGAACCTAAAGTGAAATAATATATACATATATATATATACAAAATTATTAATTTAAAAATCTTATTTTATTCCAATGTTTTGTTTCTATGGTAGCACTTGGAAATACCTCTTTTTGGTAATTTATAACATTAAGAAAAATAATATGAGTTTACAAGTAGTATCCAGACATCTCATAAATAGCTATTTTTTTAATTTATAAATTATTCATCACCTCAGACTAAAAAACTGATGAGATACAAGAATATCAATATTGACCTCCTCTATTTTCATCACCCAATGCAGCATTTTCAGTTTTTTTTTCTTTTAATCATTTGAGGCTGGTCACTATTACATAGAAAAAATTCATTAGATTTGGGATAAAAGGGACTATATTTAAATCCCTCAAATTTTGCTAGTTTGAATGGCTATGCACACACGCTTAAGTTCCCATGGATCTAGTAGTGTTCTTTATTGGTAAATAAGAATGGCGCTCCTCTTGTTGAGTTTTCCAGTGCCTGGCATGTGTCTGACAAACTGCAGGCATTCAACAAACTATTATCCTTTGCACATACACTTGACATATGAATATTTGTAACTGTAATATATCTTATTGATAAAAATATAATAAGGTGAGTTATAGACAAGCAGCTATGGCATAAGCACAGTAAGGGCAGGATGGATACGTGGCTAAGAAAAGTCCATCTTTAGGGACTACTACACTAAGTACACAGCACTTTACAGCCAATGATTTTGGAACTTACTCTGAATTATTGGTGGATTAAATTTCTCACACTGGTTATTAGTGAGAATAATATTTTCGACATACACTATGAAATCTGTAGTATATATAACTTGAACCATCAAACAGAATATGTGTAATAAACTTGTCAAGAATATGTCATGGTGTTACAGCCTACGAATATTTCAGGGAAATTTTAATATATTTCTGAGTTTTTCTTTTTTTTTTTGCAATTTTACTTCCATGAACAATAATTCTAATGGTGAAGACAGAAACTAAACACATTTAATGTAAATAAAATTGCTATTATTATGCTTTTATAATTCTAAGAGGTTTCTCTATGTTGTCCATTTTTGCTTGTCCACAAACTTCCTCAGATAAAAACAAGAAAAGATAAAGTGAACATTTTGAAACATGAATAACATCACACTCCCCGGTGACTTTCAATCTCTTTCCTGGTGAAAGTCAAATTCCTCTAAGTGTCTATAAGATAACAGGAAGACAGCATCTGCTGTGTCATTGCTTATTGTCCTCCTCTCATTTTTTCTTCCTAGCATATTTAATTCCAGGCACTTGAATAATATAAACAAAATCCTTGCCCTAGTGGGAATTATAGCAAAACAAATTGAGATAGACAAAGTGAGAGAAACAAATAAATACTAAGATAATATATATGTTATGAATAAAAGAAACCTGTGCATAGGGTAACCTGAGGCCCCTGATGGAATTGCTACTTAAGCTAAGGATTGAGAATAAACCAGGAATGATAAAATGTATGGCATAAGGTCAGAAATCACTGAAAGTGAAAGCCTATAAATTGGTAGAAAGCGGAGTGATTATTTTTTTGCTCATATTTTGCTAATTCTTTTTGAAAAATCATGTGAAAAGAAACTGAAAATCACTCATTTTTAATGCTTTATCTTGCAACTTCATGTTAATTTGCAGTTAAACTAGCTAGGTTTTTATGTCAGTAGTAGAATATGTTAGGTACACGCAAATAAAAATATATAAAACGTATTCAAAATTGTTGTAACTATGAAAGTCAAATGATAAATGCACAAAACTTAAACAGTTTATTATCTATAACATGACCTTGTCATTACATGAGTTTTGTTGCAACCATGGTAGGCACATTCTTCAAGAACATGCGTCTAAACTATTCCAGCTATTTGAATAAATAGATTTTTGCCCTACCAGGGTACTATCTGTAAAACTGTGTATGAACGGACTTATCTAGACCTCATTTAAAAAAATTGACAATTGCAGAGCTGTAAACTTTCAAATCAGTGACACCTTTATAAGAAGTTTGAATATGGACTCAGGGATGTCTAGAAAAGCTTTATTCTGAATTGATTTTGAAGCTCGTTTACACTTTTATTATCTATAATATATTGTTTTAATATAACAATTTAGATTTCAACTCTTATAGTTTATGAAAAAATTACATTTTATATTTAAATTTGAATTAAACAATGAAAAAATCCTGACACATCAGTGTAAAACACTACAGGTTTCCTGAAACACATTTTGAAAAACCATTGGTATGTGTTAACTCAGCCTTCAAAATACTCTGTCCTTCATGTTGAAAGCCACACAGTTCATCTACAAAACTTTTCACTCTCAGCTTTGCTAATGATATATTGAGAGCTAAATCCCAATTAATAGTCTATCAAAAAACATTTAATAAATTCACTGTAACTTCATTTTCTCAATATATGAATGTTTTAAGTGACTGAAAAACCACATAATTGGAAGGTATCTTATTTTCACATGAAGAACAAGTGTTTAATACGCTAATAAATTTTTTATTATTGCACTTGCAATGTAAATTGCAACATTTATGCTTGAACTCTGTAGCACTCTAGAATGTAACCTACTGTCCTTGAAATATTAATAGAGTTGAAATTACAAAATTTCCTCCAAGATGAGCGTTTTATGTTTCTCCCTGAATATCTGGAGAAGTGTCGCTGTTATCTTTCCAGAACACTGTGGAAATGCCCTGAAGAGGCAGATGTTTCTAAGGGGACTTCAGACATTTTTAAGAATAATGTCTACAAGGTTTGAAGAGGATGCAATGTGACATGACATCCTCTCCTGATTATTCTCAAATCTCGTCCTAAATTAGACTAAACTGAGCAGTCTTTAAAATCATCTCAGTAAACATTTAAAACTACAGACACTGTGTTGAATAGGTTCTTACACTTAGTGCTTTCTGGGAGTGGATCCTTGAATTAAAATATCCCATTTGGCATATTAAAAGGTTATATAGCAGAGTGCACAAATGCATCTCTTTTGAAAAACATCCAGAGTATGCTTATACTTTTACAAATCCATTTATATATAACTAATTTCTAGTAGAAATCTTCACATATGTAATTATCATGTGTCAACTAATATTAGCCCAGAGCCTTTGTCCATAAATTTCTTGGTGTGTTCCAATACAGTAGGTGCTATTACATCTATTCTTTTCACCCCATCTCACAACACTATTTTAATTCAAATACGTTAGTAACTCATTTTTATTTTTTATAATTAAAATTAAAATTGGATTTTTCTGTACTTGGTCAAAAGTAAATACTAAATAATTAAAAGGTGACTGGGGATTCTAAAAAATTGACTTTAATTGTGGCTATGCTAACAATACAGTTCTTGTTTCTTCTTCTTTTTACAGTTTAAAAACTGGCTCTTGCCTACTTGACAGTAAGTTTCAGATACTTTTATTTTGAGGATGATATTCTTGGAAAGTTGTTTATAAGGCTTGTACTACAATCGAGAGCATACTGTCTTTGTAATTCAAATACCTTATTTTCTCTCCTAGCACTTATGAGTTCTACTACAGTGTTATTTTTCAATTTTACACTTTTAAGAAGTAACACATTGGAGAAACTATTAAAAGGTTATGTAGAAATTAAAAGTTAGACAAAATGATGACTGCATGTCTTTTTAGGTTAAAGTGAAGTATTAACAGGTCCACCTCAAAATTATTTAATTATTAAAGAGAAGTGCCTTTCATTCATTTTCGATTTACCATTAGTTGGTAATCAGACTTTCTAAAATATCACAATACTTTGTCAATTTTTGTCTGGCAGGGATAAATATTATTTCTATGCAGTATATTACACAATCCCAAAAGTTTAGAGTTTCATTGTCTTATAATCCTGTTAACTAAGTTTGTATCTAAATTACTAAGCTGTCTCTAGAATTCTTTTTATCAGTATCTTTATATACTTAATTTGCCAAACATTTCTTTTGAACTAAAGTACTGTCATGGACTTTCTGTCATCCATTTATTATCTAAATGTGTAACATCATCACTCTATATTTGAGTCAGAGTCGTATTTATAAGTTTTTGAAAAATATAGTTAGACAAAACCTATCAATTAATCTTGAAACTGCTGTTGGGGGGATTTTTCCTCACCATTTTTCTAAAGTCTAGGGTTTTTGGTATGTTTTGGCTTGGTTTACTTACAATTCCCAAATTGTGGGAAAGATACTACCGTTTTGTAGTCATAAAGGATTTTACTTAAAATATACTTTTAGTATGGATTCCTATTAATTATGGATTATTTATATTAGAGGGTAATATTTGTTCCCTATTCTTGATTTCTCTAGAAAGATGGGAGATTTTCAGTGGAACACTTCATCTCTGTCCTCTTCTCCTTACTCCTGATGCCTGTGAAAACATAGAGCCACATGTTCTGACTGGTAGGTTTGGAGAAAAGTAACAGGATGTGCATACCGCCTCCAGGGACATGTTATCCATCACTACATGAAAAGTAAACACCAACCCACGTTTCAGTGATTTGGTGTAAAAGCCTATTTAATTCTTTCAGTAGACTTCTTAATACTGCTGTATGTATCAGTGAAAAAGGTGACATTCTGGCCTTCATTCTATACTTCTTCATTCATTATCTGTTCAAAATTATGACAGGAAGACTATTAATTATATCGGGTGACCCCCTTCAGAGCCTCCAACATTTGTAATTATCTATGCATAAAATATTACCTCCCATGAAAAGAATAATAAGCTACAGCTACAGTGTTCTCATTCAATTAGTTTATGTCTCAGAATTAATTACCTTAGTATTTCCTCAGAAAACCAAATCAAATTAAATTCAATGTGTATGAAAATTACCTTATTATATCTATAAGAAATAGTTACTTTAAAGAGTGTTCCTTTTGAAAAGGACATTAGATTTAAAAATTCTATAAAGGCTCTCCAAGAGGCCATCCTTTACCTAGTTTTTGACCCAATATTTACAATAACAGTCACTTACTTGAAGTACATCAAAACCGTTTCACAGGGAAAATTCAAAAGCAGCTTATTCCTATTTAGTCTATGGTACACCTATTATCTGAACAAGGAGGATTTTCCTTCTTTAGTGCTTTCCAAAAAGGTTTGAACAAATAGATGAAGTCATGTTAACAGTAGGAAAGCCAGGACTGTAGATTTATAGCCAGGTTGAAGTTTTTCCTTCAGCATGTCAAGGTGTACCACATACTGGCACTTTATTATTATTTTTGGTTCATATTATATATGTTTATGTGTACAAATTTAAGGATATATTGCATAATGATCAAGGCAAAACTTTAACGGTATTCATCACCCAATAATGTGTGTGGTACCAATTAACCGATTTCTCATCATCCACCTTGTTCCCACCTTTGCACCTTTTTGAGTCTTCATTCTCTACCATTCCACTCTTTATGTTCATCTATGTGTACACACATTTTAGCACTGCCTATGAATGAGAACATGTGATATTTTACTTTCTGTGCCTGACTTGTTTCACTTAAAATTATGATCTCCAATTCCATTTTTGTTGCTTCAAAGGACATAATTTCATTCCTTCTTATGGCTGAATGGTGTCTCATTGTGGATATATATGACATTTTCTTTGTCATTGATCCATTGATGGACACAGGGTGATTCTGTTGTCTTTGCTATTTTGAATAGTGTTACTATAAAGATGAGTGCAGGTATCTTTTTGATATACTGATTTCATCTGAGTATGTACCCAATAGTAAGACTATAGGACTGAATGGTATTTCTATGTTTAGTTATTTCAGAAATCTACATACCGTTTTTCATAGATGCTGTACTAATTTATATTCTTACCAACAGTCAGTGTATGAGTTCCTTTTTCTCTGCATCCTCTCCAACATCTGTTATTTTTGTCTTTTTAATAATAGCCATTCTGACTGTGGTAAGATGATAACTCATCAGCATATGAAGTTTTGCAAAGTGCTATCATTATGCTTTCAAAGAAACTGTTTAAACCTCCAAATATATCCTGATAAAAGACACTCATTGCTGACATTATGTATGTCTTCCATTTATCCTAGAGTTTCTTATATTGAATACATGACAATAATAGCATATTCCAGAAGCACAATACATAACAGCAAATCTTTTTGTGAGTTTACCATGTAGCATCTTGGGCTAAGCACTCAGAGTGTGTTTAATTCTCACCATAAATCTATCCATCAAAAACAGTTTTCATTTCTATTTTAAAATGTTTATCCCAGGAAATAGGGAAGTTAGGTAATTTGTCCAAAGTTGAACAGATGTAAGGGCCTACACAGCTTCTCAATTCCTATATTTTTAAGTCAAACATGGTCACTCAATAATGACAGATGGTACTATTCTTGTATGAATTCCATTAGAGTAAAGGCCTGGTATCACAAACATCTGAAGGAAATCATCACACTCCACTAAATTTCTTCAATGGCTGCTGAAGGGTCCAAATAATCCAAGTAACAATCCTTCAGAGGAGTCAACTAAATTAAGGTAAACTTTGACCAGTGAAGGACTGATGATAGAAGAAATGTAGCAGATAAATTCTCCTTTCTTCCATACAGTATCTCTGAAGACATCCATTATGTCTTGCTAATCAAATATTCTTGTTCTAAATCTGTGGCCAGTTTCGTAACCACTTGTTTGTGTTTGTACTGTGTCCTTCCCTGCCTCACAGACCTATTTCTCTCACTCATGATTCCCTGGCATTTCACTTATCAGTAAAGTGTAAGCACCTTATTTTCTGGCTCATGTTTTGTCATTTCTAGGTAACTTAATAAAACAATGCTTCATATGCTACCTGTCTCATATGATACTGTAACAGAATTCAACACCCTATCATCACATAATATGACTTTTTAAAAAAAGCATTTGTTTATTTGCATACATAGCAGTGAACACAATATGAAAACTCAAGAAATATTTGTTGAATGAGTGAGCATTCACACACATACACTTATATACAATGCATAGGATAGAAGTTGTAACACTAATACATAAGCTAATATTAATTTAGTTTTTATATGTTATATATATTTGACAGTATAAGTGATCCATATAATGCAATTTAATCTTTTCAGCACACCTGTAAGGGAGGTCTAAATAATAATTCCACCATTTTATAATTTTTAAAAGACACTTAAAAGAAATTATCCAATTCTGCATATTATACATCTCATTTCCAAAACAACTTCTGGTCACCAATGAAATGGGCCTTAATTTTACTCTCATTTTATCCTGCTTTATCTTGCCTTTACTAAAGCCATAATTATTTATAAAGACATCTTCTCTGCCTTCTAGAAAGCTGTTGCTTATATGGCTTCACGTTAGATTGCTAAATGCTGAATTATAGAATGGTAAAAAAAAGGTAAAGAATTTTTGAAAATTAGCAAATTTAGCAAATAAAGAATTCATGAATATTTTTGAAATGATATTATCTCATTTTGCAGAAATTGTATATTATAGCCATGCTTTTCATTCTTTTTATAACAATTCAGAGGGGTTCCTGATGTCAACAAGGAACTGTCTTATACTCAGAAAAGAAAAAAGTATATTCATAATTTTCAAAATAACCCACCTTATACAATTATTTTATTCTACTTGTGTTTTGTGTGGATAAGGAGGAGGTGTCTTCTACGAATTGTATTTTACTGTGGAAGAATGCTTAACATAAGATCTACGATATTATCAAGTTTTAAGTATACAATACATTGTTGTTGACTATAGGTACAATATTGTATTAGCATATATCTAAAGCTTATTCATCTTGCTTAACCGAAAGTTTTATACACATTGATTAGTAACTCTCAATTTTTCCTTGCCCCAGCACCATCATTCTGCTATTGATACTATGAATTTTATTATTTTAGATATCTCATGAAAGTGGAATCATGCAATATTTACCTTTCTATGACTGACTTAGTTCACTTAGCAGAATGTCCTCAAGTTTCATCTACATTGTCACCTCTTGCAGAATTGCTTTCTTTCTTAAGGCTGAACAGTATTCTGCTGTATACATGTAACACATTTTCTTCATCCATTCATCTGTTGAGAGACACTTAGATTGTTTCCACATCTTTGCTATTGGAAATACTGCTGCAATAAACACAGGAGTGCTGATATTCCTTGAGAATCACACTTTCAAATCACAGATAAATATACAAAGTGAGACTGCTGAATACAGTATTTCTATTTTTATTCTTTTGAATAACTCCATTCTGTTTTCCACAGCAGCTGCATAATTTTGCATTCCCACTAACAGTGTACAAGATTCTAGTTTCTCCACATCCTCATCAGCTCTTGGAGTCTTTTTGTTTTTTTGGTAATAGCCATCCTGACAGATTTAAGGTGATATTTTATTATGGATTTGATTTGCATTTACCTAATGAGTGGTGATATTGAATATTTTTTCATATATCCATTAGCCATTTGTATGCTTTCTTTGCATTAATGTCTGTTCAAGATCTAGTTGATTGTTTGAGATATTTTTTGGTATTGAATTGTAAGGTTTTAAAAATATATATTGGATATTTGCCCCTTATTAAATATATAATTTGCAAATACTTTCTCTCATGTTGTAGGTTGCCTTTTCACTCTGTTAATTGTTTACATAGCTATGGGGATTTTTTTTAGTTTGATGTATTCCAATTTGTTTATTTTTGTTTTAGTTGTCATATTCTTGAAATCACTGCCAAGACCAATGTCATGAAGCCTCTCTCCTATGTTTTCTTCTAGGAGTTCTGTAGTTTCAGATGTTGTGATGAAGTCTTTAATTAATCTTGAGTTGATTTTTATGTATGCTGTAAGATGGGAGTCCCATTTTCTTCTTTTACATGTGAAAATACAGTTTTCTCAGTACCATTGTAGTATCCAAGCCAGTTAGAAGGAATGCACCACACTGAGTTCTGAGTCCTTTTTATTAGCTGGTGACTGAGAGTCAGCTTATGTTTAAAATCTCTCAGCCCTGAGGGAGGGGCTTGATTATCTTTTATACCTTGATTTAGATAGGGAAGGGTGCACCTAGCTGAAGTGGAATTTTGCAGAAGCAGAACAAGCAAGTTAGATAAGGAAGCTGGTAACCAGGGAGCAGGAGGTTCCCAGGATTGTTGGTTGCTAAGGGTATTTCCATACAATCACTAAGGGGGATGGCAGGGGAAACTTTCCATAGAATCATCACCAAGAGAGGCATTCACAATAGCAGGTGTGCTTGTCAAGTAGGATGTACAGGTACTGCACACAGTGTGAACCAAACCTCGATGGTTCAAAGCTCTGAGCACAGCGTGACTCAGTAATGCATTCGTGAGGGCTGTGGCAGGAAAAGAGAAGGTAGGTTGGAGCTTACAGCTAAGATGGAGTCAGTTAGGCTAACACAAGTTAGGTTATTAGACACTATTTGTTGAAGAGAAAATCCTCTTACTGTGAATTCTTGCCACTCTTGTAAAAGATTAGTTAAACTTATATGTGTGAATTTACTTTTATACCCTATTCTGTTCCATTTGTTTATACCTGTCTTTACACCAGTGACATACTGTTTTTATTACTGTAGTTTTATATCTCTTGAAATTAGGAAGTGTTATGTCTCCAACTTCATTATTTCTCAAGATTGGTTTGGCTCTGTGGTTTTCTATGGATTCATATACATTGAGGAGTAGCTTTTTCCATTTTAATAAAAATGTTATTGTGATTTTGAAAGAAACTGTACTATATCTGTGGATCTTTTTGGGTAGTTGGACATTCTTAACTATGTAAAGGCTTCAATTCATGAAAATGTAATGTATTTCCATTTTTCTGTCTTCATTAATTGATTTCATTCATGTTTTACAGTTTTTAGTGAGTTTTTCAATTCTAATTAAGTGTATTTCTAGGTTTTTAAAATCTTTCTATATTATTATAAATGAGACTATTTTCCTAATTTCAAGATAGTTTGTTGCTCGTGTATAGAAATGCCACTTATGTTGATTTTGTATTCTGCACCTTCAATAAATTTATTTATTGATTTAACAGGTTTTTTTAAATTGTTAATTGAGTCTTTAAGGTTTTCTTTACATAAGATCATGACAACTGCACACAGGAACAATTTACTTCCTCTGCAACTTGGATGCGTTTTGTCTTCTTTTCTTTCCTAATTGCTTTGACTAGGACTTCAGGGACTGTATTGAATATAGTAAGGTGCGCATCTTTGCCTTGTTTTTGAGTTTGGTGGAAATGTTTTCAAATTTTCTCTGTTGAAAGTAATGTTGACTGTGAGTTTTTCCTATATGGCCTCTATTATTTTAAGGTAATTAATTTTCATTTATAATTTGATACAATTTTTTTATTATAAAAGGATGTTGAATTTTCTTACTGTTTCTGCATCTATAGTCGCATCTATATGATGTTTATATTTTGTTAATGTGTTATATTGTGTTAATGTGACGATTAATCACATTAACTGATTTACTGAACTATCCTTGCATGCTTGCATGCCAGGGATAAGTCCCACTTGATCATGGCATATAACCCTTTTAATGTGTTGTTGGGTTTCACTTACTAGTATGTTATTGAGGGTTGTTGCATCTATTTATATCACAGTATCAATCAGTTTTACTTTTTTTAAACTTGTGATGTATTTGTCTGACTTTGGTAGGAGAAAAATGTTGGCTTCAAAAAATGACTTTAGAAGTGTTTCTTCTGCTTTGCTTTTTGAAGAGGTTGAAAAGAATTGGCACTAATTTTTCTTTAAATGTTTGATGAAGCTCACCAAGGAAGCCTTCTCAACCTGGACTTTTCTTTGTCAGAAGACTCTTAAATACAGAATCAATCTTGGTACTGGTTACAGATCTTTTCAGACTTTCTGTTTCTTCATGATTTAGTCTGGATAGGTTATAGGTATTTAGAAACTTTTGTATTTCTTCCAGGTTACCCAGTTTGTTAACATATGATTTCCCTAATAGCATTTTATGATTATTTTTATAACTGTGGTATCAGTTAAAATGTTTTCTGCTTCATTTCTGCTTCTATTTATTTGAAATATCTCAATTTTTTGCTAAGCCATTTTGTTCAAAGGAACATCTGGTAGTTTTATTGATTTTTTTCTATCACTTTTTAATTTTATTAAAATTTGCTTTAATGCTTATTATTACCTCCATTCTACTAAATTTAAGCTTAGTTTCTTCTTTTTCTAGTTTCTTGATGTGTAAAATTAGGTAACTTATTTGAAATCTTTTTTTTAATGTGGCATTTAGGGCAATAAAATTCCCTTTTAGTACTTACTGCATTTTCTTCTTCTTCTTTTTTTTTTTTTTTTTTAGACGAAGTCTCACTCAGTCACCAGGCTGGAGTGCAGTGGTATGATCTCAGTTTGCTGCAACCTCCACCTCCAGGGTTCAAGTGATGCTCCTGCCTCAGCCTCCTGATTAGGTGGGACTACAGGTGCATACCACCATGCTCAGCTGATTTTTATATTTTTAGTGGAGACAGGGTTTCAGCATGTTGGTCAGAATGGTCTTGATCTCTTGATCTTGTGATATGCCTGCCTCGGCCTCCCAAAGTGCTGGGATTACATGCTTTTTCTATATTCCATAACTTCTGGTATGTTTTGTTTACATTTCTGTTTGCCCTGAGGTATTTTTTAATTTATTTTATTTCTTTTTTAAACCAATGATTGTCAAAGAGCATGTTAAATTTCACATATATGCATATTTTTCAGTTTTCCATTGAGTACTGATTTCTAGTTTTACACCACCGTGGTTAGTAAGGATATGTGGTATAATTTCAATGTTAAACTTGTTAAGACTTGTTTTGTGACATAATAGTTATATAGCCTGTAAAAAATCCCGTTTATACCTAAGATAAATGTGAATTCTGCTGCTGTTGAGTGGAATGTTTTAAATGTTACTGTTAGATCAATTTGGCCTAAAGTTTTGTTTAAATCCTCTGTTTTCTTATTAGCCTTCTGTCTGGATGTCCTATTCCTTAGTCAGAATGGAATATTAAAGTCTCCTACTAGTTTATTGTATTGTCATCTATTTCTCTCTTCAGTTCTGTCAATTTTTCTTTTACGCATTTAGGCGTTCCAGTGTTGAATGCATATATAATTATAACTGTTATATTTTCCTGATGGATTAGCCTTTAATCATTATGTAATATCCTTTCTTTTATGACAGTTTTGACATGTAGCTGAATTTGTTTGATATAAGTATAGGTAGCTGGGTGTGGTGGCTCATGCATGTAATTCCAGCATATTGGGAGTCCAAGGCAAGTGGATTACTTGAGTCCAAGAGATCAAGACCAACCTGGGCACCATGGTGACACACCACCTTTAAAATCCATACCAAAAATTTAGCCAGGTTTGGTGACATGTGCCTACAGTCTCAGCTACCTGGGAGGCTGAGGTGGAAGGATTGCTTGGACCCAGGAAATCAAGGCTGCAGTAAGCCCCAGCTGCACCACTGCACATCAGTCTTGGGACAAAGTGTGACCCTGTCTCAAAAAACATAAAAATAAAAGGGAGTCCTCCTCTCTTTTCATTACTGTTTGCATTGGGGATATTTTTTCCATCTTTTCACTTTCAGTCTTCCAATTAAGTTGGATTTTTTGTTTGCTTTATGCATTCAGCCACTTTCTGTCTTAAGTAGGGTATTTAGCACATTTAAATTTAATACAATTATTGATAAGACCAAATTTATTATTTCTATTTTGTTGATTTTTTTTATTTCCAGAGGTTTTGGGGAACAGATAGTGTTTAGTTACATAAGCAAGTTCTTTTCTTTTCTTTTTAAAAAATATATATATACTTTTTAAATGTACATTAGTTTCTGGGGTACATGTGCAGATCATGCAGAATTCTTGCATAGGTACATACATGGCAATGTGGTTTGCTGCTTCCAGCCCCCCAACACCGATATCTGGCATTTCTCCCCATGTTATCCCTCCCCACCCTCCCTACCTCCACTGTCCCTCCCCTAGTCCCCTTCAACAGATCCCAGTGTATGATGCTTCCCTCCCTGTGTCCATGTGTTCTCATTGTTCAACATGTGCCTATGAGTGAAAACATGCAGTTTTTGATTTTCCGTTCCTGTGTCAGTTTGCTGAAAATGATGGTCTCCAGATTCATCTATGTCCCTGCAAAGGACATGAACTCATCCTTTTTTATGGCTGCATAGTATTCCATGGTGTTTAAATACCAAATATTCCTTGTCCAAGCTATCATTTATGGGCATTTGGGTTGGTTCCAGGTCTTTGCTATAGTAAACACGGCAGCAATGAAAGTAAATGTGCATGTGTCTTTATAATAGAGTGATTTATAATCCTTTGGATATATACCCAGAAGTGGGATTGCTGGGTCAAATGGAATTTCTATTTCTAGATCCTTGAGGAATTGCCACATTGTTTTCCACAATGGTTGAACTAATTTGCTCTCCCACCAACAGTGTAAAAGTGTTCCTGTTTCTCCACATGCTCTCCAGCATGTGTTGTCTCCAGATTTTTTAATGATCACCATTCTAACTGGCATGATATGGTATCTCAATGTGGTTTTGATTTGCATTTCTCTATTGACCAGTGATGATGAGCATATTTTCATATGTTTGTTGGCCTCATATATGCCTTCTTTTGAAAAGTGTCTGTTCATATCCTTTGCCCACTTTTGAATGGGTTGGTTTGTTTTTCTCTTGTAAATCTGTTTTAGTTCTTTGTAGATTCTGGATATTAGCCCTTAGTCAGATGGGTAGAGTGTAAAATTTTTTTCCCATTCTGTTGGTTGCTGGTTCACTATGATTGTTTCTTTTTTTGTATAGAAGCTCTGGAGTTTAATTAAATCCCATTTGTCTATTTTGGCTTTTGTTGCCAATGCTTTGTTGTTTTAGTCATGAAGTCCTTGCTTCTGCCAATGTCCTAAATGGTTTTGCCTAGGTTTTCTTCTAGGGTTTTTATGGTGTTAGGTCTTATGGTTAAGTCTTTACTCCATCTGGAGTTAATTTTAGTGTAAGGTGTCAGGAAGGGGTCCGGTTTCTGTTTTCTGCACATGGCTAGCCAGTTATCCCAACATCATTTATTAAACAGGGAGCTCTTTCCCCATTGCTTGTTTTTGTGAGGTTTGTCAAAAATCAGATGATTATAGATGGGTAGCATTGCTTCCAAGGCCTCTGTTCCGTTCCATTGGTCTATATCTCTGTTTTGGTACCAGCACTATTCTATTTTGATTACTGTAGCCTTGTAGTATAGCTTGAAGTCAGGCAGCATGATGCCTCCAGCTTGGTTCCTTTTGTTTAGGATTTTCTTGACTATGTGGACTCTCTTTTGATTCCATATGAAGTTTAAGGTGGTTTTTTCCAGTTCTGTGAAGAAGGTCATAGGTAGCTTGATGGGGATAGCATTGAAGCTATAAATTACTTTGGGCAATATGGTCATTTTGACAATACTGATTCTTCCTAACCATGAGCATGGGATGTTTTTCCATCTGTTTGTGTCCTCTGGTATTTCCTTGAGCAGTGGTTCATAATTCTCCTTGAAATAGTTCTTTACATCCTTTGTTAGTTGTATTCCTAGGTGTTTTATTCTCTTTGTAGAAATTGTGAATGGGAGTTCACTCTTCATTTGCCTCTCTGTTAGTCTGTTATTGATGTATAGGAATGCTTGTGATGTTTGCAAATTGATTTTGTATCCCAAGACTTTGCTGAAGTGCTGAAGTTGTTTATCAGTTTTTGGCAATTTTGGGTTGAGCTGAGGGTGTCTTCTAATATACAATCATGTCATCTGCAAATAGAGAAATTTGACTTCCTCCTTTCCTAACTGAATACCTTTTATTTCTTTTTCTTGCCTGATTGCTCTGTCTAGCGCTTCCAATACTATATTGAATAGGGGTGATGAGTGAGGTCATCCTTGTCTAGTGCCAGATCTCAAAGACAATGCTGCCAGTTTTTGCCCTTTCAGTATGATATTGGCTGTAGGTTTGTCATAAATAGCTTTTATTATTTTGAGATATGTTCCACTGATACCTAGTTTATTGAGAATTTTTCAAATAAAGTGCTGTTGAATTTTGTCGAAGACCTTCTCTGCATCTATTGAGATAATCATGTTGTTTTTGTCTTTGGTCTTGTTTATGTGGTGGATTATGTTTATAGACTTGTGTATGTTGAACCAGCCTTGCATCTCTGGAATGAAGCCTACGTGATCATGGTGAATAAGCTTTTTGATGTGCTGTTGCAATTGGTTTACCAGTATTTTATTGAAGATTTTTGCATCTATGTTCATCATGGATATTGGCCTGTAGATTTCTTTTTTGGTTGAGTCTCTGCCAGGTTTTGGTATCAGGATGATAGTGGTCTCATAAAATGATTTGAAGGATTCCCTCTTTTTGTATTGTTTGGAGTAGTTTCAGAAGGAGTGGTACGAGCTCCTTTTTGTACATCTGGTAGAATTCGGCTAAGAACCCTTCTGGACCTGGGCTTTTTTTAGTTGGTAGGCTAATTGCCACCTTAACTTCAGCCCTTAATAGTCTATTCAGTGTTTGAACTTCTGCTTGGTTTAGGCTTGGGAGGGTGCAAGTGTCCAGAAATTTATCAATTTCTTCTGGGTTTACTGGTTTATGTGCATGGAGTTGTTTGTAGTAATCGCTGATGGTAGTTTGTATTTATGTGAAATCGGTGGTGATATCCCCTTTATGTTTTTTTTTTGTTGCATTTATTTGAATCTTGTCTCTTTTATTTTTTATTAATCTGGCTAGCGATGTGTCTATTGTGTTGATCTTTTCAAAAAAAACACTCCTGGATTTATTGAGATTTTGAAGGGTTTTTTGTGTCTCTATCTCCTTTAGTTCTGCTCTGATCTTAGCTATTTCTTGTCTTCTGCTAGCTTTTGAGGTTTTTTTTTTTTTTCAATCTTGCTCCTCTAGCTCTTTCAGTTTTGATGATAAGGTATCAATATTAGATCTTTCCTTGATCCTCATGTGGGCATTTATTGCTATAAATTTTCCTCTAGATGCTGCTTTAAATGTATCCCAGAGATTTTGGTATGTTGTGTATTTGTTCTCATTGGTTTCAAAGAACATGTTTATTTCTGCCATCATTTCATTTTTTATTTAGTCAATATTCAAGAGCCAGTTGTTCAGTTTTCATAAAGTTGTGCTGTTCTGATTCAGTTTCTTAATCCTGAGTTCTAATTTGATTGCACTGTGGGCTGAGAGACTGTTTGTTATGATTTCCATTCTTTTGCATTTGCTGAGGATTGATTTACTTCACTTATGTGGTCAATTTTAGAGTAGGTGCAATATGGTGCCGAGAAGGATGTATATTCTGTGGATTTGGGGTGCAGAGTTCTGTAGATAGCTATTAGATTTGCTTGGTCCAGATCTGGGTTCAAGTCCTGGATATTCTTTTTAATTTTCTGCTCACCGATCTGTCTAACATTGACAGTGGAGTGTTAAAGTCTTCCACTATTATTGTGTGGGATTCTAAGTCTCTTTGTAGGTTGTTAAGAACTTGCTTATTCATCTGGTTGCTCCTGTACTGGGTGTGCATATATTTAGGATAGTTAGCTCTTTTTGTTCTATGATTCTTTTACCATTATGTAATGCCCTTTTTTGTCTCTTTTGATCTTTGTTGGTTTAATGTCTATTTTATCAGAGACTAGGATTGCAACTCCTGCTTTTTTGCTCTCCATTTGCTTGGTAAATATTCCTCCATCCCTTTATTTTGAGTCTATGTGTATCTTTGCACATGAGATGGGTTTCCTGAATACGGCACACCAATGGGTTTTGATTTTTTACCCAATTTGCCAGTCTGTGTCTTTTGATTGGGGTATTTAGCTCATTTACATTTAAGGTTAATATTATTATGTGTGAATTTAATCCTGCCATTTTGATGCTAGCTGGCTGTCTTCCCCATTAGTTGATACGGTTTCTTCATTATGTAGATGGTCTTTACCATTTGGCACATTTTTGGAGTGGCTGGTACTGGTTGTTCCTTTCTGTTTAATGCGTCTTTCAGGAGCTCTTGTAAGGCAGGACTGGTGGTGATGAAGTCTCTCAGCAATTGCTTGTTCATAAAGAATATTATTTCTCGTTTGCTTATTAAGTTTAGTTAAGTTTAATTTGGTTGGATATGAAATTCCAGGTTGAAAGTTCTTTTCTTTAAATGTTGAATATTTGCCCCTACTCTCTTCTGGCTTTTACGGTTTCTGTCCAGAGATCCACTGTGAGTCTGATGGGCTTCCCTTTGTGGGTAACCCAACCATTCTCTCTGGCTTCCCTTAGCATTTTTTTCCTTCATTTCAATCCTGGTGAATCTGATGATTATGTGCCTTGGGATTGCTCTTCTTGAGGAACATCTTTGTGGTGTTCTATGTATTTCCTGGATTTGAATGTTGGCCTGCCTGGCTAGGTTGGGGAGGTTCTCCTGTATAATATCCTGAAGAGTGTTTTCCAGGTTGAATTCATTCTCCCTGTCCTCTTCAGGCACACAGATCAAGGGTATATTAGGCCTTTCCACATAATCCCATATTTCTGCGGGGCTTTGTTCATTTCTTTTCATTCTTTTTTTTTTCTCTCTCTAATCTTGCCTTCTCATTTTATTTCATTGAGTTGATCTTTAATCTCTGATATCCTTTCTTCCACTTGGTTGATCTGGCTGTTGAAACTTGTGTATGCTTCAAGTTCTTGTCTTGTATTTTTCAGCTCTAACAAGTCATTTACATTCCTTTCTAAGCTGTTTGTTCTCATTAGAATTTCGTCTAATTTTTTTTCAAGGTTCTTAGTTCCTTTGCATTGGGTTAGACCATGTTCTTTTAGCTCAGAGAAGTTTGTTATTACCCACCTTCTGAAGCCTGTTTCTGTTCATTTATCAGACTCATTCTTCATCCAGCTTTGTTCCCTTCATGGTGAGGAGTTGTGATCCCTTCGAGGAGCAGCAGCATTCTGGTTTTGGGTGTTTTCATCCTTTTTGCCTGGTTTCTTCCCATCTTCATGGGTTTATCTAGCTGTGGTCTTTGTAGTTGGTAACTTTCAGATGGGGCCTCTGAGCAGACATCTTTTTTGTTGACGTTGAAGTTATTTCTTTATGAGTTTTAGTTTTCCTTCTTACAGTCAGGACCCTCTGCTGTAGGACTGCTGGAGGTCCTCTCCAGACCCTGCTTGCCTGGGGATCATCTGCAGTGGCTGCAGAACAGTAAGAGTTGCTGCAAGTTTCTTCTTCTGTTATCTTCATCCCAGAAGGGTACTCACCAGATGTCAGCCTGAGCGCTCCTTAATGAGGTGTCTCTTTGGATATACAGGGGTCAGAGAGCTACTTGAGGAGACAATCTGTCTCTCACAGGAGCTCAGGTGCTGAGCGTGGAGCTCCATTGCTCTGTTCAGAGCTGCTGGGCAGGTATGTTTGTGTCTGCTGCAGGGGAACTCATAACCACCACCTTTTTTCCTGGGAAGGTGGGGCTTTATTTATAAGTTCCCAACGTGCTGCTGCCTTTTATCAGAGATGCCCTGTCCAGCAAGGAGGTAGTCTAGTCATAGTCTGGGCAAAGGCTCTGCTCAGCTGCTGTGTAAACTTCCTTGCAGTTTTGTTTACAGAGGTACAGTTAGAACAGCCTCAGTAATGACAGTCTGCCTTAGTAATGGCAGACTGCCTCGGTAGTGGTGGACTGAATAGGCAATGGCTGACACCCTTCCCCCAACCAAGCTGGACTCTCCCTGGTCCAGCTGAGCTTGCTGCAAAACTCAATCCAGAGCATTTCAAATTGTCGGTCTTTGCGGGGTTGGGGCCTGCTTAGCCAGATAACCTGGCTCCCTGCTTCAGCCTCCTTTTTTTCCGTTAAATGGATGGCTCTCTATCCCAGGTGTCCCAGTCACCAGTTGAAACAGCCACCCAGATTTGTATGAGGTTTTGTATGGAGAACCATGTTGCCAGCTGAAACAGCCATGCTGGAAACCCATGGCACTTTTCAACCCAGGAATCTCCTGGTCTGTGGGCAGTAAAAACTGATTTGGAAATGCCGTGCTCACTCACCCTCTGTGTTGTTCTCACTGGGAACTGCACTTCAGAGCTGTTCCTATTTGGCCATCTTGGATCACTGACCTGAGCAAGTTCTTCAGTGGTGATTTGTGAGATTTTGGTGTACCCATCACACACTCAAGGTGTGCTTAATTTTATCCCTCACTCTTCTGCTATCCTTTCCCCCATGTCCCCAGAGTCCATTGTATCATTCTTAGGCATCTGCATCCTGATAGCTTAGCTCCCACTTATGAGTAAGAAAAACAATATTTGGTTTTCCATTCCTGAGTTACTGCACTTAGAATAATAGTCTCCAGTTTCATCCAGGTTGCCGCAAATATCATCATCCCAATTTCAAATTGTGCTGCTAAAAATATTCATGTGCAGGTATCTTTTTCATACAAGGCTTCTTTTCCACTGGGTACTCAGTAGTGGGATTGCTGGATCAAATATAGTACTTCTACTTTTAGGGTTTAAAAAATCTCCACAGATTTCTATAGTGGTTGTACTAGTTTACATTCCCATGAGCAATGTAAGAGGGTTTCCTTTTCACCACATCCCTGCCAACATCTATGATGTTTCAATTTTTTGTTTATTCTTTTTTTTTGTTACAGTTCTGGTGTACATGTGCAGATCATGCAGGATTGTTACACAGGCATATACATGATATGGTGGTCTGCCGCATCCAACCCTCCTGTCACCTACATTGGGTATTCCTCCCAATGTTATCTCTCTCCAATCCTCCCATCCCCTGCAATCCCTCCCTTAGCTCTCCACTCCCCAAAAGGCCCCAGTGTGTGATGTTCCCCTCCCTGTGTTCGTGTGTTCTCATTGTTCAAAATCCACTTATGAATGAGAACATGTGGTGTTTGGTTTTCTGTTCTTGTTTCAGTTTACTGAGAATGATGGTTTCCAGCTTCATCCATGTCCCTGTGAAGGACATGAACTCATTCTTTCTTATAGCTGCACAATATTCTATGGGGTATATGTGCCACATTTTCTTTATCCAGTCTATCATTGATGAGCATTTAGGTTGGTTCCAAGTCTTTGCTATTGTAAACAGTGCCACAATGAACATACATAGGCATGTGTCTTTATAATAGAACAATTTATAATCCTTTGGGTATACATCCAGTAATGGGATTGCTGGGTCAAATGGTATTTCTATTTCTAGATCCTTGAGAAATTGCCACACTGTCTTCCACAATGGTTGAACTAATTTACATTCCCACCAACAGTGTGAAACTGTTCCTATTTCTCCACATCCTCTCCAACATCTGTTGTCTCCAGATTTTTTAATGATTGCCATTCTAATTGGCATTAGATGGTATCTCAATGTGATCTTGATTTGCATTTCTCTAATGGTCCGCAATAATAAGCATTTTTTCATGTTTGTTGGCTGAAGAAATGTCTTCTTTTGAAAAGTGTCTGTTCATATCCTTCACCCACTATCTGTTGGGGTTGTTTCCTTTTTTTCTTGTAAATTTTTTAAAGTTATTTGTAGATTCTGGATATTAGCCCTTTGTTAGACGGGTAGCTTGCAAAAATTTTTCCCATTCTGTTGGTTGCCAGTTCACTCTAATGATTGTTTCCTTTGCTGTGCAGAAGCTCTTTAGTTTAATTAGATCCCATTTGTCTATTTTGGCTTTTGTTGCAATTGCTTTTGGTGTTTTAGTCATTAAGTACTTGCCTATGCCTATGTCCTGGATGGTATTGCCTAGGCTTTCTTCTAGAGTTTTTTAATGGCGTTAGGTCTTATGTTTAAATCTTCAATCCAACTGGGGTTAATTTTTGTTTTTTTCAGGAGTAAGGTGGTATTGAATTGTGGTGTTAATTTACATTACCCTGATCATCAGTAATATTGAGCATTTTTCATATGTTTGTTGGTCATTTGTGTATCTTCTGAGAATTTTTCATTCATGTCCTTAGTCCATTTTTTTATAAGATTGTTTGATTTTTCCTGCTAATTTGAGTTTTTTGTAGATTCTAGATTTTAGTACTTTGTTGGATGTATAAATTGCAAATATTTTCTCCCACTTTGTGGGTTCTCTGTTTACTCTGCTGACTGTTTCTTTTGCTCTGCAGAAATCTTTCAGGGTATATAAGTCTCACCTATTTATACTTGTTTTTGTTATATTTACTTTTGGATTCAGTCGTGAAATCTTTACCTAAGCCAATGTCTAAAAGTGTTTTTCTGATGTTATATTTTAGAATTTTTATGGTTTCTGGTTTCAGACTTAAGTACTTGATCCCTTTTGAGTTGATTTTCATATAAGGTGAGAGATGAGGATCAAATTTCATTCTTCTACATGTGGCATGCCAATTATACCAGCACCATTTGTTGAATAGGTTTCCCTAATTTATGTCTTTGTTTCCTGTGTTGAAGAACAGTTCACTAAAAGCATTTCACATTATTTCCGGATTTACATGTCTATTTTTATACCAGAACCATGCTGTTTTGCTGACTATGGCCTTATAGAATAGTTTGAAATCAGCTAACATGATGGCTCCAGATTTTTTTTTTTTTTTTTTTTGCTTTGTCTTGTATTGGCTATATGGGCTCTATTTTAGTTCCATATAAATGTTAGGATTGTCTCTCCTATTTCTATGAAGAATAATGTGGTATTTTGATGAGAATTGCATTGAATTTGTAGATTGCTTTTGGCACTGTAGTCATTTTCACAATACTGATTCTACTTATCAAAGAGCATAAGATATGTTTCCATTTGTTTGTATCTTTGATTTCTTTGAGCAGTGTTTTGTAGTTTATCTTGTAAAAATCCTTCCCTTCCTTGGTTAGATATACTCCTAAGTATTTTATGGTTTTTGCAGTTATTGTAAAAGTGGTTGAGTTATTAATTTGATTCTCAGCTTGGTTGCTATTTGTGTATAGGAGAGCTACTGGTTTGTGTCCATTAATTTTGTATCCAGAAATTTTGCCAAATTTATTTATCAGTTCTAGGAGCTTTGTGGAGGAGTCTTTAGGGTTTTTTAGGTACGTAATCATATCATCAGCATGCAGCAACTGTTAGACTTTCTCTACCAATTTTGATGCCTTTTATTTATTTCTCTTGTCTAATTGCTATGGCTAGGACTTCCAGTACTATGTTAAATAGAAGTGATGAGAATGGGCATACTTGTCTTGTTCCAATTCTCAGAGGGAATATTTTCAACTTTTCCTCATTCAGTACTATGTTGGCTGTGGGTTTGTCACAGATGGCTTTATGTTATGTCACGTCCCTTTCATGACAATTTTGCTGAGGGTTTTAATCATAAAAGGGTGCTGGATTTTGTCAAATGCATTTACTACATCTATTGAGATGACCATGTGATATTTGTTTTTAATTCTGTTTTAGTGGGGTACCACATTTATTGACTTGCTGATGTCAAACCACCCCGGAATCCCTGGTATGAAACCCACATGATCATGGCAAAATGTCTTTTTGATACCTTGTTGGATTTGGTTAATTAACAAATTTTGTCATAAATTTATACATATATATTCATCAGAGGTAGTGGTCTGTACTTTTCTTTTTTTTGTTATGTCCTTTCCTGGTTTGAATATTAGGATGATGCTGGCTTCATAGAATGATGTGGGGAGCATTCTCTCATTCTCTATCCTGTGAAATAATGTCAGTAGAATAGTACCAATTCTTTACTAAATGTTGATAGAATTCTGCTGTGAATCTGTCTGGTCCTGAATTTTGTTATTGTTGTTGGCAATTTTTTTCTTTCCATTTTAATCTCACTGCTTGTTATTGGTCTGTTGAGGGTTTCTAATTCTTCCTGCTTTAAGCTAAGTTGGTCATATATTTCCACGACTTTATCCATCTCCTCTAGGTTTTCTGTGTGTAAAATTGTTCATAGTAACCTTGAATGATAGTCTGTATTTCTGTGGTGTTGGTTGTAATATTTCTCGTTTCAGTTCTAATTGAGCTTATTTGGATCTTCTCTCTTCTTTTCTTGGTTAATCTTGCTAATCGTCTATCAAGTTTATTTATCTTTTCAAAGAACCAGATTTTTGTGTTGTTTTTATTTTGTATTTTTGTTGTTGTTTCAATTTCATTTAGTTCTGTTCTGATCTTGGGTTTTTCTTTTCTTCTCCTGAGTTTGGGTTTGCTTTATTTTTGTTTCTCTGGTTCCTTGAGGTATGACCTTAGAATATTTATTTATGCCCTTTTAAACTCTTCGATGTAGGCATTTAAGGCTATAAACTTTCCTCTTGCCACTGCCTTTGCTGTATATCAAAGGTTTGATAGGTTGTGTCACTGTTATCATTCAGTTCAATACATATGTAATTTATACATATATTTAAATATATACATATATTTACATACAAATGTATATGTATAGAATATTAATATATTTATATTAATACATATGTGTATATATATGTATTATATACAAATATATATATAAACACTATATATACACACAAACACCAATTTATATAAATATATACACACACATTAATTTATTATTTATTTATTTACTTTGATAACTGTTATTCTTCGGTTTAAGTATATACATATATGTATATATTCTATATATGCATATAGTATACATATGTATATATAAAATATGTGTATATGTAATACGTATATATACACAAATGTGTATATAATTATATGTATATATTTAAAATATATGTATAAATTATATATGTATTGTGTACATATAATATATACACATTTGTTTATATATACAAATTACAAATACATATATGCAAATGTGTATATATGTATAATTTATGTATATGTACAATATATACACATTTGCATGTACATATTTGTATATAATCTGTATATATAAACAAATGTGTATATATATACATATATATGTATATACACATTTGTATATATGTATTTGTATATAATTTGTATACATAAACAAATGTGTATATATTAATATACACATACATATATAATATATATACAAATATATATAATATATATACACAAATACATACATATTTTAAAAATATGTATGGCATACATATATAATTATATACAAATATATATATAAACGCTATATATATACACACAAACACCAATTTATATAAATATATACACACATTAATTTATTATTTATTTATTTATTTTGATAATTGTTATTCTTTGGTTTAAGTATATCATCTTAAAATTGTTTTCTATTGATCTCATCTGTTCTGTCTACCTTTTTTCTTTTTTGACTTCTTTCAGTTTAATTGGCTATATATCATGATTCTATTGTACCTCCTTGGTTGGCTTACAGTCTATAATTCATTGTTTAATTTAATTCATGATATATATCTCTAACTTACCACAGACTACCTTTATAAAATATTGTATCAGTTCACATATAAAAACCATCCTTGCAATAATAGTATACTATTATTTTTTCCCTCCTTGCATTTGTGCTATTGTCATACTTTTAAACTTTAACATATTTTATTACACTACACTTCTATTTTTTGAATAGCTAATTATATTTTGAAAATATTTAATTAAAAAATCTATTTATTTACCTATGTAGCTGCCATCCTGATTCTTTTTTTATTCCTTTGTGTAGATTCAACTTTTTATCTTTTTCCTTGTGATGAAGGACTCCTCTTTATATTTCTTATGTAACAGTTCTGCTGTTGATGAATTCTTTCAGCTTTTGTGCATCTAAATATATATTTATTTTGTCTTCAATTTTTTTGACAATATTTTACCAGGAGAAAATTCTAGGTTGACAGAATTATTCATTCCATAGTTTAAAGACGTTATCTGCTGACTTTTCAATTTCATGGTTTCTGATAAAAAAGTTTTCTTAGTAATTCGATTATCCTGCTGAGCAGTTTGATTATGATGGTCTTTGGTAAAGTGTTCTTCGTGCTTCTTTTGCTTGCTATTAACTGAACTTACATTTGTAGGTTTATATAACAGTCTGCATGAAATATGTTGTCAGTAAGTCTGACACATGAATTATTGGTCTCTAGGGTTTGTGAATCTCTCAACCTTTGACATGTGGATAACAGATAATGGAACAAGCAGGATTATCACCTTCTTTCAAAATTTAATTTATTGATGTTTATTAATTTATTGAGGGGTTAGTCTCAGATTTAATGCCTTATTCCAAGGACTTTCCACCACATTCACTGAGGAAAAAAAATACAATTTTTATCTCCACCTGGCCTCATGTTTTAGCTTTTCCAATACTGCACGGTAAGATTTATCAGGTGCACCCGTAAACTTTTAATGCATGTAATTTTATGCTTTTGATTCAGTCAATATATCTATATATTCTTTGTATGGAATTTTTGTGGCCTAAGAAACCTCATACACAATTTAGGATCAATGTCAGACCTCAGGGTAGAGTGACATTTGAGTTCTGGCAAAAGGCAAATGAACCCAAATTTAGATCCTTTATAGATAATTAATTGAGAGTTCAAGAGAGAACCTGCCTTCCGAAGTTAGCCATATTGAGCATTTAGAAGTTTAGGCAGAATTTAGCTTGCTTGCAGTTTATAGTAAGCAGTTAATGTTTTGTCAATTAATGCCTAAAGTGCCTATAAATACACATTCAATATATTAATCTAAACCACCACTACAAATCCACTGGTCAGATGGGTACTTTTACCAGGTCTGCTAAAATATCAACCTTTCTAAGGCTCTCTGAATATGTTTATCATAAATATGTATCATTCTATTCTCATTATGAAATCAAGTCACCTAATACTGCTAGAGGAAAATGCTTTTTAATCTAGTTCCAGTTACTGTAACCATCAGAAAATAATAAAATTGAATACCTATAAAATTGTCACCATTATTGATTTAATTTTTTCTAACAGGCTTTAGATGTGAGATTTTGGTATATGATAATTCTGATGCCTCTGTCATCTGGGAAATATAAAGTGATTTAACTGTATTTGGTATACCCTTTCTGGCAAATAAATCAGGTTATACATTTTTATTGTTCAGAACTAGAGTGATGTTATTATTCATCTTGTCTTAGATTCTCTGACATTTGTTCTACCATGTAAAATAATGCTATTAAAATAATTTAAAACAAATTTGCCATCAATTGTCTTTGAGGCAGGAACTTACATAAATTGGTTTATGGAAATTGTAGATATTGCTTTACAGAATATATCTGACGTTTACTTGTCATTGCTTCAGAGAATATTTTATTATTGTTTCTCGTTCCTTTGCAAGAGTGAGAAATGATATTTTTAAAAAGTAAAAAAAAATGTCAAAGTAAGAGGCTGATGGCAATATATCTTAAACATCTTTCTTTTTGACCCCAGGTTATCAAAGCCCTATTTTTAAGACAAGAGTTTTAAAAACTAGCTCATGGTTCTTCAAATAGAAAATTTATTATCAGTTTAATTCATATATATCTGTTTGAAACACACATTTAGTTGGTAGTGCCTAAATGTAATTAGTAAATTAAAGTGCTGAATTATCTGCAGCAATACAAACAGGCATTTAAACATTTATAGATTTACATGTTTGACCAAGACACATCCATAGCTATTTAATAGATACTTTTATGATACACATACACTTTAAATACTATATTTAAAATATGAATATTAGACTTTGTAAGACACTCAAAGAAAATAAAAGAGGAAGTAGTCATTGTGTATAGTTATATGTCTTGTCCCTAACCTGATTCTAAAATACTCAAATTTAATTCTAAGAAGAGAGAACAATTATAAAGAACAGTAGTACCTAGGCATAATGGTTTGTGCCTGCAATCTTAGTCACTCAAGGGACTAAGGGGGGATGATTGCTGCAGTGAGTTATGATTGTGCCACTGAACACCAGCCTGTGGAACACAGACAACCCTGTCTCTATAAACAAACAAACAATGGCAGGATCAAATTAGCACATAACAATATAACTTTGAATGTAAATGAGCTAAACACCCCAATCAAAAGACACCGAATGGCAAATTGGATAAAGAGTCAAGACTATCTGTGTGCTATATTCAGGAGACCCACGTCATGTGCAAAGATATACATTGGCTCAAAATAAAGGGATGGAGGAAGATTTACCAAGCAAATGAAAAGAAAAGAAAAGAAAAGCAGAGGTTATAATCCTGGTCTCTGATAAAACAGACTTTAAAGCAACAAAGATGAAAAGAGGCAAAGAAGGGCATTACATTGTGGTAAAATGATCAATGCAATAAGAAGAGCTAACTCTCCTAAATATATACACACCCAATACAGGAGCAACCAGATACATAAACCAAATTCTTAATGACCTACAAAGAGACTAAGACTTCCACACAATAACAGTGGGAGACTTTAACACCCCACTGTCAATACTGGACAGATCAACAGGATAGAAAATTAACAAGAATTTCCAGAACTTGAATTCAGATCTGGATGGAGTGGACCTAATAGACATCTACAGAACTCTCCACCCAAAATCCACAGAATATACATTATTCTCAGCACCACGTAACACTTATTCTAAAATTGATCAGTTAACTGGAAGTAAATCACTCCTCAGCAAATGCAAAAGAATGGAAATCATAACAAACAGTCTCTCAGACCACAGTGCAATCAAATTATAATTCAGGATTAAGAAACTCACTCAAAACCACACAAGTACATGGAAACTGAAAAACCTGTTCCTGAATGACTACTGGATAAATAATGAAATGAAAGCAAAAATAAATACATTCTTTGAAAGAAATGAGAATGAAGACACAACGTACCAGAATCTCTGAGGCACATTTAAAGCAGTGTCTGAGGGAAATTTCTAGCACTATATGCCCACAAGAGAAGTGAGAAAAAATCTAAAATTGACACCCTAACATCACATTAAAAGAACTAGAGGAACAAGATGAAACAAATTCAAGTTAGCAGAAGACAAGAAATAACTAAGATCAGAGCAGAACTGAAGGAGATAGAGACACAAAAAAACCTTCAAAAAAATCAATGAATCCAAGAGCTGGTTTTCTGAAATGATCAACAAAATAGATAGACCACTAGCCAGGTTAATTTTTTAAAAAAGAGAAGAATCAAATAGATGCAACAAAAAATGATAAAGAGGATATGACCACCAATTTCACAGAAAAACAGACTACTATCTATTTAGGGATTACTACAAACACTTCTATGCAAATAAACCAGTAAACCTAGAAGAAATTGATAAGTTCTTGGACACTTACACCCTCCCAAGACCAAAGAAGGAAGAAGTTGAATTCCTGAATAAGCCAATAACAAGGTCTGAAATTGAGGCAGCAATTAATAGTCTACCAAATTAAAAAAGTCCTAGGACTAGGCAGGTTCACAGCCAAATTTTGCCAGGCATACAAAGAGGAGATCGTGCCATTCTTTCTGAAACTATTCCTAACAATTGAAAAACAGGGAATTCTCCCTAACTCATTTTATGAGACCAACATCATTCTGATACCAAAACCTAGCAGAGACACAACTAAAGAAAATGTCAGGCCAATATCCATGATGAACATTACTACAAAGAGAATAAAACTAGAGATACAACTAACAAGTGATAACTAGGACTACAACTAACAAGGGATGTAAGGACCTCTTCAAGGAAAACTCCAAAGGAGAACTGCTCAAGGAAATAGGAGAGGACACAAACAGATGGAAAAACATTTCATGCTCATGGTTAGAGAGGTTCAATATTGTGAAAAATGGCCATACTGGCCAATGTAATTTACAGATTCAATGCTATCCCCATCAAGCTACCATTGACTTTCTTCACAGAATTGGAAGAAACCACCTTAAATTTCATATGGAAGTAAAATAGAGCCCAAATAGCCAAGACAATCCTAAGGAAAAAAAAAAAAAAAAAGCTGGAGGTATCACGCTACAGACTTCAAACTATACTACAAAGCTACAGTAATTAAAACAACATGGTAGTGGTATCAAAATGGAGATATAGACCAATGAAACAGAACACAGGCCTCAGAAATAATGCCACACATCTACAACCATCTGATCTTTGACAAACCTGACAAAAACAAGCAACTGGGAAAGGATCCCCTGTTTAATAAATGGTTCTGGGAAAACTGGCTAGCCATATGCAGAAAGCTGAAACTGGATACCTTTCTTATACCTTATAAAAAAACAAAGTGAGCAAAGGATATGAAAATACACTTTTGAAAAGAAGACATTTATGCAGCCAACAAACACATTTAAAAAAACTCATCATCACTGGACATTAGAGAAATGAAAAATCAAAACCACATTGAAATACCACCTCACACCGGTTAGAATGGTGATCATTAAGAAACCAGGAGACAACAGATGCTGGAGAGGATGTGGAGAAATAGTTTTACACATTGGTGGGAGTGTAAATTAATTCAACCATTGTGGAAGACAGTGTGGCGATTCCTCAAGGATCTAGAAATAGAAATACAATTTGATCCAGCAATCCCATTATTGGGTTTATAGCCAAAGGATTATAAATCATTCCATTATAAAGACATATGCACATGTATGTTCATTGTGGCACTGTTCACAATAGCAAAGACTTGGAACTAACCCAAATGCTCATCAATGATAGACTGGATTAAAAAAATGTGACACATATACATTATGGAATACTATGCAGTCATAAAAATCGATGAGTTCAAGTCCTTTGCAGGGACGTGGATGAAACTGGAAACCGTCATTCTCAGCAAATTGACACAAGAACAGAAAACCAAACACCTCATGTTCTCACTCATAAGTGGGTGTTGAATAATGAGAACACATGGATACAGAAGGGAACATCACACACTGGGGTCTGGGTGTTAGGGCCTAGGGGAGGAATAGCAGATGGTGGGGTAATTGGGAAGGGATAGCATTAAGAGAAATACCTAATGTAGATGACAGGGCCATGGATGCAGCAAACCCACCATGCAATGTTCATGCCTATGTAACAAACCTGCACAATTTGCACATCTACCACAGAACTTAAAGGATAATAATAAAAAAAAATTAACTCCAGATGGATTAAAGATTTAAACATAAGACCTAACACCATAAAAACCCTAAATGAAAACCTAGGCAGTTCCATTTAGGATATAGGCCTAGGCAAGTAATTAATGACTAAAACACCAAAAGTAATGGCAATAAAAGCCAAATAAACAAATGAAATCTAATTAAACTTAAGAGCTCTGCATAGCAAAGAAAACTATCATTAGAGTGAGCCGGCAACCAACAGAATGGGAAAAACTTTTTGCAATCTACCCATTTGACAAAGGGGTAATATCCAGAATCTACAAAAACTTAAACAAATTTACAAGAAACAAACAAACAACCCCAACAAAAACTGGGTGAAGGAAATGAACAGACACTTTTCAAAAGAAGACATATATGAGGCCAACAAACATATGAAAAAAAGCTCATCATCACAGTTCGTTGGAGAAATGCAAATCAAAACCACATTGAGAAACTATCTCACACCAGTTAGAACGATGATTATTAAAAAAATTAGGAGACAGCAGGTGCTGGAAAGGTTATGGAGAAATAGGAACACTTTTACACTGTTGGTGGGAGTGTAAATTAGTTCAACCACTGCAGAAGACAGTTTGAAAATTCCACAAGGATCTAGAAATATTTGACCCAGCAATTCCATCACTTGGTACATACCCAAAAGATTATAAAATATTCAATATGAAGACACATGCACACATATGTTTATTGCAGCACTGCTTAAAATAGCAAAGACTTGGAACCAGCCTAAATGCCATCAGTGATGGACTGAATAAAGAAAATGTGACACATATACACTATGGAATACTATGCAGTCATAAAAAAGGATGAGTTCAAGTCCTTTGCAGGGACATGGATGAAACTGGAAACCATCATTCTCAGCAAACTGACACAAGAAGAGAAAACCTAACACCACATGTTCTCACTCATAAGTGGGTGTTGCACAATGAGAATACATGGACACAGGGAGGGGAACATTACACACTGGGGCCTGTTGAAGGATGGGGGCTTAGGAGTGAGCTAGGAGGGGGTGGGAGATTGGTGACAAATCGCATTAGGAGAAATACCTAATGTAGATGACAGGTTGATGTACCCAACAAACCACCATAGCACATGTATACCTATGTAACAAACCTGCATGATCTGCATAGGTATCCCAGAACTTAAAGTATATGTATATATAAAAGAACATCTACAAAACCTGTAGCTCACATGATACTTGTATTAGTCCATGCTCACACTGCCCATAAAGACATATCCAAGACTGGGTAATTTATAAAACAAACAAAAGATATAAAAAATAAAAATGAACAATATGTGAAAGTTACCCATACTCACAGTAATGTATCTCTGGGAATAAATATAATACTGTTTGTTTACATCTTTTATTCTTATCATTTTATAAAATCACATCCTCAAACTTAGGAATTGTCAATCTAAATAAACACTGTTAAACAGATATAATCAGAAATTGAATTTCTTATTAAAAAAAGGAAACTGATAAATGAACAAAACAGGTGAAGCTCCCTTATCCCCCTGGCAGGGCTGATGACAGGGGGAGTGGCTTACTACTTCAGTGCCCTGCTGCTCTAACCTCTACAGGGAGCATGTAGAGTGGCAGGTTGTGGGGCTCCAACCCCATGGCAGCATCTGGGGGGTGAATACTTACACTCCTGAAGCCCTAGTGGGTTTTTGTTACATGTGCTCTTTTAGTTTTTTTTGTAAGTGGCTTTTGTTCATCAGCTTAATTAGACCCTCTGCCTTATTGCAAGGATAGAAGGTTGTTTATGTCCTGGGTTTTTGCCTTGGCATAGTGAAAAAATCGGATCACATGTGGGCTTGGAGAATGAGTGGAAAGTTTCAGTGAATGATGGAAGTAGCTCTTAATAGATGGATAGGGAGCCAGAAGGGGGATGGAGCGGGAAGATGGTTTTCACCTGGAGTCCAGCTGCTGCAGCCAGAATCTCCTCCAACTGCCCACCTTTGGGTTCCATGTTGTTCCACCAGTTGATGGCCTGCTGCATCTGCTGGTGCCTGTCTGTGTGTTCTTCTGCTCCTCTCATCATCCAGCTGCATGTGTGTTCTTCTGCCAGTGAGTTCTTCTCAATGTCTAGCCATTTGTGTCTGTGCCCACTTGGGTCTCTGGGTTTTTTATAGGCACAGGATGGGTGCATGACGGGCCAGAATGATCTTGGAAAATGCAACATTTGGGCATGAAAACAGAAATGACTGTCCTCAGCTAGGTCCATGACCAAAGGCCCAGGGATGAAGTCCTAGCCAGGGACCTCGCCTTTCTCTACCCAGCAATTCCCTGCCCCCATCTTTCTCTACCCAGCAATTCCCTGCCCCCATTCTGTATCAATAATATTAAAAAATGGAAACAGGGTTGTTATTAAAACAATACTATTAAATCCCAAAGCACAAAATTTAAAAAAAGAATTCACATGCATACACAAATAAACCTCATGTTAAATGTTTCAACATTTTTTATTTCCATTATGCAGTCTACTTATTAAAAGTGGAAAACTTACCAAAAAATTATTATATTAAGCTTAGAAAATAAGGACCTGAAAAATAAACTAGAAAATTAAATGGGTTAATGTATGATTGTAAAGAGAGGAGGTAAAGACTATTATTGTAGATTTTAGAGGTTATAATTGAGCAAGTAAAAATCAGTTCTGCTCATAAACATTTTCTAAAATATTTTACTGAATTATCATTGTTTATGCAATTAAATTCAAATATCATACACACAAAGCCCTCCATATTATCTATTATAAAAAAATACACTTTAATTCAGGAGTGAGCTATTAGGACAGAAGTAAAAGAATAATTTGTAAACAGTAGAGAGAGAAAAACTGACCTTAAGCTAAAAATGGGACAAATGCCAACAATGTATTCTTCCACTGAAGTTAAAAATTGAGCTGGCAACAGCTGTCCAAAACAACTTTTTCATAACTCTAGAATCAAATCAAAGCCTGATAAAAACTAGAAAATACCTATTGAAGAAAGAAGGTGCTAAATTTTGATAAGATTATCTTGGCATTATGCATTACCTACCTATCATTCTTCATCTTCATGTTCAGAGGTGGCCGTGAAGATGACAGATATGTATACTGTGTGGCATGCTAGTGCAGAGGAGGAAATACAAACCTTGCTCTCAGGCAACTGTGTTTGTGTATTTTGAATGTCTGACAGTGCCCTGTGTGACCTTCTCTGAATCTTGTCTTTGTTTTTCCAACCTTAAAATCTTACCCAGGTTTGGAATAGCCTCCTGACTGGTGGTGATTCTTAAAAATACTTAAAGGCATATATTAGCCTGGGAAAGGAAAACAGAATTGTGGAGTTCAGACAGGACATAAAGTCAGAGGGAAGGGAGGCTGGGGAAAAAAATACATATATAAGGGAATAAGAACTTTAAAAAGTTTCACATATACCAGGGAATTGAGAAGTCCCCATACATACTCAGGGCTAGATGTGTACTCAGAAAATATTTGTAAATACCCTAGGCTTTCAACTATGGATTACCTCTAGACTCTGTGCAAGCTGGAAGTTAAAGATAAAGCAGAATCATAAATGGTCTGGCTAGGTATTGAAAGAATGACCAACATATAGCCAATCGGAAAAAAACAAAAGAATATTTTTTTCTTTTGAAATGGATCTAGTTTAATTTAAATTTTATTTTTGCTTTGGTTCTCATTCAAAAACCACCCCTGACAAACAACAGAGTTTTTACAAATTTAATATGTAAAACTCATTAAATAAATGGCTACAACCTACAACAAACAGCAAAAAAACGTCTTGGGGAGAGAAATAAATCTTATTTTCCAGAGGTACCGTATAATAATATTCAAAATGCCAAGTTCTTCAACAACAACAAGAAATGGGAGATACGCAAGGAAACAAACATATTCACAGGGGGGAAAAAATAAAACTGCTTGAAGAAACTCAGACGATGATCTTACTAGATAGAATAATTTAAATGAATGATTTTAGATATTCCCATTGAAATAAAGGATAATATCCACACAAAAAAATACAAAAAACTAGTGGAGTAAGATTTTACCAAATGGAAAATATCAACAAAAAGCTGGAAAAAGGCACATTAAGAGAGACCATTCAGGAATTCTAAAGCTGAAAATACCAATAATTTATGCTAAAGTCACCAGTGGTGCTCAGTGGCAGATTTAAGCAGTCATTAAAAATAATCAGTGAACTTTAAGGTAGATCAATTGATATTCTCCAGTTTGGAGACAGAAAGAAAAAATAATGAAGAAAAATGAACAGGGATTAGTAAGCTTTATAAGACATAATTGAACACATCAACATATGCATAGTAGGAATCTCGTAATGAGAGAAGAGAGACAAAGATACAGGAAGAATATTTGAAGAAATAATGGCCAAAATTGTATCAAATTAGATGAATGTAATAAATCTACATCCAAGTACTGTAATGATCTCCAACAAGGATAAACTATAAGATTCACATTAAAACAAATTGTAACAAAACTTTGAAAATCCGCTTGCAAGAGAAAATCTTAAAAGCTGCAAGAATGAAGTGACTTTCAAGAAATAAGATATTCTAAACCACATTAACATCTGAGATCTCATTTAAAAAAACACAAATGTCAGAAGACAGTGAAATGATGTCTTTTAAGTGAGTTAAAAAAAAAAAAAAACAAACCTGTCAACAAAGAATTTTATACACAGCCAAGCTCTTATGTAACAATGAAGGAGAAAATAAGACATTTCTATATAAATAAAAGTTGAATTTGTCACTAGTAGATCTGTACTATAAGAACTACTAGAGGAAGTTCTTCAGACTGAAATAAAAGAATGCTAGATTTTAACTGGAAGCTATAGAAAGAAATTAGCAACAGCAGTAAAGGTAACAACTCAGGTAACTATAAAACCAGTGTTATTAAATTTTTGATTGGTAATTCTTTTTTGATCGGTAATTTTTCCTATATGACATAAAAGACAATACAAAACAATTATAAATTTATGTTACTGGGCCCTTGATTTATAAAGTTGTAATTTGTGACAATACAACATGAAGAAGGAAAGATGGAGAGGAATGGGAACATAATTTTGTTTTCAATTAAAGCCAAATTCCTGTTAATTCAAATTCACTTTTATACATTTAATATTTCAGTGATAATCCCCAGATTAATCACAAAGAAAATAAAATTTAAAACATAAAGATAATGCAATGAAAAGGAAATCAAATTGCTAAACTACAAAAATCAAGTAAAATAAGACAGTGATAAAGATATTAAGGAAAAGAAAGGTATAAACTGTACTGAAAATAAGTGGCAAATCGAAGAAGTAATTTTTTTATTAATAATGACTTAATTATAAATAGATTAAACTATCCAATCAAAAGGTGGAGATGGGCAAAACAGGAAAAATACCACTTTCCAACTATATGTGATGTGTAAAAAACATACTTTATAATCAAAAGCACAAACAACAGAAAAGAGAAAAGGTACAAGAGGTATTCCATGCAAAAAGAGAAAAAAAAAGCTGGGGGGGGGCTATACAAATATTAGACAAAATAGACTTTTAGCAAAAAATTGCATGCTCTTATTTAAAAAGTCAATTTATCAAGAAAATGTAACAAGTTTAAGTGTGACACATAACAATAGTGCTACAAAAATATGAAGCAAAAACTGACATTAATGAAGAGACAAGCAGTTCCACAGTACTTACTGGATCTTTCAACACTCTACTTTCAATAATGGGTAAGACGAAAGATGAATCTAAAAATAAAGTATGTGAGCAAACCTATAAGCCAACTAGAACTGATAGCTATATATAGAACATTCCACACAACAGAAAATACACATTCTTCTCCAGGATATGTGGAATATTCTCCAGGACAGACCACATATTAGGCTACAAAATCAGCTTTGATATATTATAAAATATTGACATTATATTAAGTATCTTCTGTGACCAAAAATAAAATGAAACATGAAATCAATAACAGAAGGAAACATGGAGAATTCATGGATATGTGGAAATTAAACAAAAGACTTTTACAAAAGTCATGGATGAAAATAAATCACATAAGAAGTTAGAAAATACTTTGAAAACCAATAAAAACAAACTATAACAGATTAAAACTTAATACATTCAAAAAATGCACTCAGAGTGAAAATTATAGCTGAAATGCTATATTAAACACAACCTAAAATCAATAATCTAACTTTACACTTCAAAAAGCTAGAAAAAAATAAGAACAGGCTAAATTCAAATGTAGTAGAATAAAGGAAATAATAAAGAAGAGAATTAGATAAATGAAATAGAAAAACAATAAAGAAATTTAACACATACAAAACTTGTTTCTCTGAAAAGATCAACAAAATTGACAAAGCTTCTTCTAGTCTGACAAAGAAAAAATAAATAATCATATTAATAAAACTATAACTGTAAAGAGAGACATTACTATGAAACTAGTGATATAAAAATGGTTGTAAGACTACACCATCAACAATTGTATATGAATATATGATACAATCTAGATGAAAGGAAAAAATTATTAGAAATACACAAACTAACAAATTATCTTAGAAGAAAATAGAATTTCTGAAAAGATCTATAACAAATAAAGAGATTTTATAATTCAAAAAGCTACCAACAAAGAATTGATTGAGTCTAGATAAAATAAAATGTCTGCGTTATGGTGAACTGTGTATATGCATCAGGGGTAACAGGTATTTCTAAATGGTGTTCAAAATCTCTTTGTTTTCCAATATATAATGTTGTCAAATATTGGTTTAACAGAAGACAATAACTCAATATAGACTAAAAAATTAGAATATAAAATTCATCTGAAATAAAAAGATGCTAATACTCACCCTCCAGGTAAGTAGAACAGCTACAGGGCCAATTCTGAGAGTCGAATCTAAGGAAATCAATCTTTGTGGTGGAAGAGCACAAAATAATTTTAAATCCCTAATAATCAGAAAAGGTCTATTTTTGAATTTTAAAAAAAATTTTGCCAACATCTATTTTCCCAAAATTAATAGAGGCATGCATAGTTTTTTTTTTAAATTTAATTAACATCATTAACTCTAAGGAAAGCAGGACAACTTATAACTCATATTCTCATTTTATTCTCTTTCCTTAGTTGGTTGGGATAAGTGTTAATTCTATTGGTTTTCATGGAAACAAATTTCGGGAGGATTTTAGTTGATTAGTGAGGTTTTGAGCACTGTAATATGAACATTAGGGGATTAGAGAGAATCTAGCACATTTTCAAGGTCAACAATGATGTGAAATCAGTAGAGTCTCCTAAACCATAGCTTATGAGTTCGAAGCTAAGGTTATAAAATTAGAAAATATACGTTTTTACAAAGGTTCTCTTTTAAAGAAATATAAAGCCATAGAATAAAACAAATTATTTGAAACCTATCACTGGTGTCTTAGCAGAATGATGATTATTTTTAACACTGTAAAAAGTAACAATCTTAGGTATAGTGACAAAATCTTTGCTATTATCTATTTTTAAAAATTGAGATAAAATGATGTTATTTTATAGTTTTATTTGGTAATAGCTACACACTATCTTTGTCTTCTTGGGCTGCTGAAACACTGCATGATAGTCTGTGTGGCATAAACAACAGAAATTTATTTTCTCACAGCTCTGAAGGCTGAAAAGTCCAAGATCAAGGATCCAGCAGGGTTTGATTTATAAATAGTATTTTTTTTTTTTTTTTTTTTTTTTTTTGGTGGCAGAGAGGTATAGAGATCTCTAATGTGTCTTCTTTTTTAATATGGACACCAGTCCATAGGAGCAGTGTTCCACCTTTCTGACCTTATTTAACTTCAAACATCTCCTTAAAGCCCCAATCTCCAATACAGTTACATGACATTTAGGGCATTATATGAATTTGAGAGGCCCACAATTTAGTCCATAGGAAGCCCCACATCTTCATGTGTGGATAACTATATCATTCATATAAAGTGTATGATAATATGCTCTGCAGAATGATGCATATAATTTGGATTCTCACACTTAGGGTCTGGTATCACTAATTTCAATTACTAGAACTATCTTTGTATGAACAAAAGTGAACATAACTATTATCCCATGTAAACTTGATAAAGGCCATACTGGTCTATGAATGCTTGATGGGCATTCCAGCATGAACAAGGCTTTAGAAAATAGGGGAGTTGGTAAAGAGAAATACTGGAGTTGGAGAAATATACCATTTTTGGTATTACGGTCAGTAGAGAATGACCAGAAAATTGAAATCTAGTAGTTAGAGAGCTGTAAGCATTACAAATTTGTCCTGTGCTGGCCGACTTAATCTATAGTGAATAGAGAAAACTGAACTTCCTCTAGTCACAGAACCACAAGGAACCAGGTGGACTGTCATGTCATGGTGTGAGGGGGACACTGCTGTTCAGAATAAAACCTTTGTCTCACTGGCAGATGCTGAAGCTAGGTCTTACTACTGGTGTGGTGGGAGGGAGCACTAAAAATGTTTGCCCAAATGGTTTGAACAAAATGAAGCCAGACAACAACTTTGCTCACATGTGTTAGAGAAGCACAATAAGAATTAGCTAGGAAAGGAGCCATTTGGTGGAGACAAATGTGCCAAGGCTTTTAGATCACTTAGAAGGCTTAAGATAGAGGAAAATTTGTTCAACATAGATGAAAGTAGTTAGAATCCCTTTGTTTTCTCTAATCAGTGACAGGTGATGAGAAATATGGGGCCATTTGGATCCACACGATTGAAGAAAATTTTTTGTTGTTTGCTTTAATAAAAATAATTCAAGGTTTCTACTTTTTAACAAGTCTTTTGTGTTTTATAAACCTTGTCTGTTTCTTTTTCTCTTTTCTCTGATAATTTGTATTAATTCTCTGAGTCTGAGATTAAACATCATATTTTCAGGAAAGCATGTTAGGCTTTAAAAACATTCATAAGAGTAAAATTATTTGTGAAAACACTTGTTAATTACAATAACTTTTTTAGATTATGCAATGTGCTTTTTCAATATTCTACGTCTAAACATAGTGCCTGACAAAGAATAACATTTCAGTAATAGTGTTCCAGCTGATAAATGAATGAAGTTGCATTGTTGTTGCATCTGAAGTGTCAGGAGACATTTCAAAATGAATAAAATTCACTATGTTTATATCTAAAATCTTTACTTCTTCTCTGTTGTTATTTTGTTGTAAGTAGGCAATTATTACTACTAATGTATTCTGAGAGCTTTCTTCAACTTCTTCCAGTTGGTTATGTCTCAATGGGAATGGGACATTTTTAGTCTGTCCACATTGCAAATTTGACTTAGAATATGTTTTGTGGAAAATTAGCCAAGTCTCACTGTTTTATCAGAAATAAATTACTTTTTAAAATTGCGACTGATTTGCAAGGTGATCTTAAATGATTACTTTGACAGTGATAACATATAGCAAATGTTAGTAATTGATTTGTAGAATAGTTTTGCATGCAAATACAATATTAACATGAGGGAAAATGAATTCTTAAATATTTATTCCCAAAAGGATTGAGAGTGACATGTTTTATTTTTATAGTGATATATAAGGTTTATCTGGGAATAACATTATTTGACCTATAAAGTATAACATATATAACATATAATTAATGATTTTGAATTTTGCTTATTGTTTATTATGGAATTGTATTTCAGAAATAGACAAGTGACGTATGCATTTAAAAATATGTGGTGTCCAAGTACTCTAAAGCCTGGAGATCATCAAACTAATCTTATATTTATAGTTCACTTAAAAAGAATGAGAGCTCAGATATTTTCCTCAGTTTCAATTAGGCTCTGTTCTCTCATAGATTGATTGCAAGTTGAGTGCTTTTAAGATTCACCTGGGACTCTATAAATACTCACCAAGAGGCTCTGATTCAGTAGACTTCAATGGAGGCCAGAAATTTATATTTTGTGCAAGAAGCCAGTTAACTTTGATGAAGGCTATCTGGCAAGTTAATATTGAGAAAAGTTGATTTTAAAACTTATTCCAGTATCAGAATAATCTGAATAATAACTGAATTATATATAATATGTATATATATATATATATATATATATATATATAATATTTTGATTTTTAAATGTTTGCTTTTTAGAAATGAGGCCTTGCTCTGTCATCCAGGCTGGAGTGTAGTGGCACCATCATAGCTTACCAAAGCCTCAAACACCTAAGTTCAAGTCATCCTCCCACCTTGGCTTCCCAAAGTGCTGGGATTACAGGTATAAGCCACTGTGCTTGGCTGGTTATATATTTTATAGTACATTTTCTTAAATATAGTGTGAAAATTTCAATAAATTTGTGGAAGACTGATGACTAGCAAAAGAAAGTAAGTCACACAAAGTTATTTTCTTTACATAAAATCAATTTTTACAGGAAGATTATCTCTAACATATGCCAAGAAATCGGGAACTTTTCAAGTTGTATAATTAAATATTTTTCATTAAAGGACATTCAAACTTATAGTCATGATCAGTGTATTCAGCAACTACTGCTTTTGTGGAAAATGCATCTGTTAAGTTGGTCTCATCAGCAAAATTTTTGCTACTTAGATTTATCTGCAATAAATTAAGTTTTTAAACTTCAAAATCCAAACCAGTAATATTTTCTGATAACTCTATGAGTATGATTCCTCTTTGCAGAGGTGGAGCTCTCATAAATAAAACAAGTGATTCCTATTCTACCAGTGAAAATAAAACAAATAAAATAATTTGTAATTTGCACCCGCCTTTTAAGGAACTCCTGGAGAAGAAATATGTTTAGACTTCCTGGATATAATATCATTTAGCATGTTATAAAATAGAGGGAAAAGTATAGAAATGCATGTTTCTCATGATTTGGAGATTTTTAATTGTCCCTTATGTACAAATATCAATACTATGAAGCTGTTTCAGGATTCGAAGTTATGATTCATCTCGTTGATAAGATATAATTTTGGGCATTTGATTTAGCTCTGATATTCTTTTTTTAGAAGGGCGGCATTGTAGTTTCTTGGACAAATGATGTATTTGAATGAGTTACATTAGTGCTGAAATTGCTGTTATATTACTTATTGGATTTATGGTCAAGGCTTATCAAGATTTAATTTCAAACCTCAAAAATAGGAACGATAATAATTTCCTTTCATAATTACTAAGAACAATAGAGATACGTGCGTGAATATCTGACCACAATAAATCTGTATATTAGCTCTTAATAGTATTAGGAGTAGTACACTAATATTTAAAACATCTTAATATACAATTAAGCATATTGATTTTAAAGTTACGTTTGAAAATGGTAAAAAATACATATGTTAAATTTTGTCACAAAATACTTTTTACTATGAAGCAAGAAGCACATTGATGGTTGTCATATTTTCAAAATTTATAAGTATTCTGTGACCTTATAACTTAAGTACTGTCATGAGGTCATATGTTTGCTATACGAAACTGTTTAGACTTGGAGGCACAAAAACATTTATTTTCCTTCTGATGTTTGATATAAAATGCTTCTTAGTAGCAAGTTTCAAGTTTGATAGCTTTTGCTACACAGTGTCCATGATGTGACTGTAAAGTAATAATGCTGATATAAAAATGATATGGTAATTACTTATAAATAATTTTTAAATGGCTTGTTTCAATCAACATTCACACTCATGTCAGCAAGAGAAAATACAATGATCAAGTATCAGTGAATTTGAATTTCTTGTTTTAATTTTGGTATGCATTTATATTTCCTGAATGCAATCCTTACCAATCAATTCACAATTTATGGAAGAACATTATAACTATGTCTTCATATGAGTCAAAAAGTATAACTCCATAAGCATAAATATCTTTAAAACTATATGTTAAATTAAAACTTTGATTTTAAAAAGATACTGGCAGATATGGTAGAAGACACTATAGATGAAATGCTATCGCCTGCTATTGAATCATGACAAACATCCTTTCATATTAAGTGCATTTCAGTAAGATGTTCATTAAAAAAAAAAAAGAATAAATTTAATCTGAACTTAAGGGTCTCAGTCCTTGACATTTTAATGCTTTGACAATTTAAAGGGGTCTAAAATAGTCATCATTCAGTTAAAAGTTTTTTTATAATTAATTCTTAATTGGTATAATAATACTTAATTATTGGGGTGACCTTTTTTTTTTTTTCTAACGCAGGGTTTCACTTTATCACCCAGGCTGGAGTGCAGTGCTGTGATCTCAGCTCATTGCAATCTCTGCCTCCCAGGTTCAGGTAATTCTTCTGCCTCAGCCTCTCTGGTAGCTGGGATTACAGGCATGTGCCACCATGCCCAGCTAATTCTATGATTTTATTTAACCAAATTTTGACAGTTGAAAAATTTTTTCTTCAAAAAATAAATATATATATATATTATATATATATATTATATATACATATTATATAATATATATTATATATATATTATATATAGTATATACATATAATATATATCTTATATATAATATATATTATATATAATATATATATAATGTGGCAGCAAAGGGGTATACTGATTGCTGAGTTATTCCTTCAAGGAAAATACTGTAACTAAGGTGCAAGCAGCATAGTTAGCTGACAGACTCTGCTGGTGCCCTCTGGACAACTTTTTTTTTTCCTTTTCTGCCTTCAAGCTGAGGCCATACTCTTTTCAGGAAACGCACTCAATGATTGATCATGGTAAGGCTTTTAGGACTCGGCCATTTCTGCCCAATATGGGACTCCTCTAATGGATCATCTTCACTCCAGACATGGTTGGTCATTGGGGAATATATCAAATCTGTACTATGGACAAAGCCTTTCTCTGCCAAACATGCTTTCTCCTTTTTCTCTTTTCACAAGGTCACATTCACACTCCCTTTAATCTTTTAAAACTTATTGGCTTTATTTCCAAAATAAATTCTACTCTCCCAATCCTTCAGTGTTTCCCTCCTGAAGGTCACATCTGACAGAGCATGTATTTATAATATGTAACTTATATTATAAAATTAATTAGTATTCTTTGATAAGTTTAGCAAATATACTTACATTTTGAAGACATTATAGAATTAGAGAAAACATCCTAATAAATAGAAACATTTCTATTCCATTTTTAAAATTTTGAAAGACAAACATATAAAGAAATGCTGCATGCTGAGTAAAAACTTAAATTTGAAGTAATAAAAATAAAACCAATAAAACCAATCAGATAGCACAGAAACTTGTTTAAACTGGCTTTTTGTATGCAGTTGATTTCATGTTACTTTTTTTAAAAACCGAATTAGTAATATTTTTTTAAGCAAAAGTGAAGTTTGAATCACAATTACATTAACAGACTCACACAGTAATGCTTTTTTATATCTGGTATTAATACATAGAGGATGTATCTTTAACAATCATTCTGTTTCTGCATTTATCATTATATATTCAAAACACTTTAGAAATCATTTATTTATTCATGTAACTTACCTTCCATACTTAGCCATTGGTTAAATGACCAAAATTTGGGTTAATACTAATCAAGAGACTTTATTCTTTTTTTTATTTAGAAAGTAAAATATCTGCAATTTAACTATAACAATGCTTATACATACATTCAATCAGTTGCATAACATGATATTACATAACAATATCCCCATTATTATCTAATAAGAGCATATTGTATAAGAAAATCATCAAACAAATTAATATTATCAGTCTTAGGAACCTCAGTATCTTAATTTATCCAATATGTTATGTATTCTTTTGATCATTTGAAAAGGGAAAAATAATCTGAGTAATAATTCATTACCTCCATTATTATATGATTCGATATTAATGCAGCATAATTTGCATCTGAATATTGGCAGTCTGGTACAGAGTTTGAAAAATATAAGTAAAACATACTATTCAAGTAAATATCTTCTTTAGGATATATAAAAATTAATCAATTTGATTCATGTTCCAAGGACATTATTCCTATATACAAACCTATTATTAAAATTTTAAGGCCAGGCATGGTGGTTCATACCTGTAATCCTAGCACTTTGGGAGACTGAGGCAGGGGGATCACCTGAGGCAAGAAGATCAAGACAAGCTTGGCTAACATGGTGAAACCCCGTCTCTATGAAAAATATAAAAATTAGCTGAGTGCTGTGGTGTGTGCCTGTAGTACCAGCTACTCAGAGGCTAAGCCGGAGAATCACTTGAGCCCAGGAGGCGGAGGATGCAGTGGGCCAAGATCACGCCACTGCATTCCAGCCTGGGTGACAGAGCAACACTCAGTTTGAAAAAAAAAAAAATTAAGTAGTTATTCATACATAGTGTAATTGTGTGATGGTAGTCATCACAACATAAGATTGATGATGATGGATTTATGCCAATAAGATAAATTTTATGGAAACTAAAAAACTAAAAATATATAGCATGTTTATTTTATTTAACATTTGTATTGGTATCTATACTTTAGTTTTTAAATAAAAATTATTATATAAAATTGAAAACCATTCTTACTAACTGTTCTAATTATATAGTTTCTAAGTGAAATAATTTAGTGTGTGTGTGTGTGTGTATGTGTGTGTGTGTGTGTGTGTGTGTAAAACCTCCACCTACTTTTAAACCGTGTTGGAGATCTGATCTGGCCAGACCCCAAGGAAATGTTTTATAAATATTCAAACAGTTGCCTGATATGACTATTTTTTAATATGTTAAATTAAATGGTTTTTTTTTTCTTTAAAATATAGTCTCATTTTGTTTAAGATTACCTAATTTGGTCAAATAGATATCACATAGGTGTTGATAACTTCATTGCTAAGTAAGAAGATGAAAAGCAGTTAGGATTTATTAAACATTTATCATATGCCAATAACTGTGCTCAGCCATATGCATACATTATAATCCTCACAGAAGCCCTGATAAATAGTCATTGTTATTTTCCTTTATATATGAAGAAAAAAGAAAGTTACCAATTGTATGATTGTTCACAGTTTTACAAGTAGCAGCTTGGAGTTTTAGCCTTACTTATCTCATTTTAAAAGCATGTTGAATATACAAAATTATAGACTCATAACTCGCGTGATAGAATTAAGAATTTCTGTTCTTTTGCATTTGCTGAGGAGTGATTTACTCCCAATTATGTGGTCAATTTTAGAGTAGGTGTGATGTGGTGCTGAGAAGAATGTATATTCTGTGGATTTGGGGTGGAGAGTTCTGTAAACGTCTATTAGGTTTGCTTGGTCCAGGTCTGAGTTCAAGTCCTGGATATCCTTGTTAATTTTCTGTCTGGTTGATCTGTCGTCTCAGCCCCAAATCTCCTGAAACTGATAAGCAAGTTCAGCAAAGTCTCAGGATACAAAATCAATGTGCAAAAATCACATGCATTCCTATACACCAATAACAGACTTAAAGAGAGCCAAATCAAGAACAAACTTCCGTTCACAATTGCCACAAAGAGAATAAAATGCCTAGGAATACAACTAACAAGGAACGTAAAGGACCTCTTCAAGGAGATCTACAAGCCACTGCTCAACGAAATAAGAGAGGACACAAACAGATGGAGAAACATTCCATGTTCATGGTTAGGAAGAATCAATATCGTGAAAATGGCCATACGGCCCAAAGTAATTTACAGATTCAATGCTATCCCCATCAAGCTACCAATGACCATCTTCGCAGAACTGGAAAAAACCACCTTAAACTTCATATGGAACCAAAAGAGAGCCCGCATAGTCATGTCAATTCTAAGCAAAAAGAACAAAGCGGGAGGCATCACACTACTGGACTTCAAACTATACTACAGGGCTACAGTAATCAAAACAGCATGGTACTGGTACCAAAACAGAGATATAGACCAACGGAACAGAACAGAGGTCTCGGAGGCAACACAACATATCTACAACCATCTGATCTTTGACAAACCAGACAAAAACAAGCAATGGGGAAAGGATTCCCTGTTCAATAAATGGTGTTGGGAAAGCTGGCTAGCCATGTGCAGAAAACAGAAACTGGACCCCTTCCTGACACCTTACACTAAAATTAACTCCAGATGGATTAAAGACTTAAACATAAGATATAACACCATAAAAACCCTAGAAGAAAATCTAGGCAAAACATTCAGGACATAGGTGTAGGCAAGGACTTCATGACCAAAACACCAAAAGCATTGACAACAAAAGCCAAAATAGACAAATGGGATCTAATCAAACTCCACAGCTTCTGCACAGCATAATAAACAGTCATTAGAGTGAATTGGCAACCAACAGAATGGGAAAAAATTTTTGCAGTTTACCCATCTGACAAAGGGCTGATATCCAGAATTTACAAAGAACTAAAACAGATTTACAAAAAAAACCTAGCAAGCCCATTCAAAAGTGGGCAAAGGATATGAACAGACACTTTACAAAAGAAGACATACATGAGGCCAACAGACATATGAAAAAATGCTCATCATCACTGGTCATCAGAGAAATGCAAATCAAAACAACATTGAGATACCATCTCACGCCAGTTAGAATGGCGATCATTAAAAAATCTGGAGACAACAGATGCTGGAGAGGATGTGGAGAAATAGGAACACTTTTGCACTGTTGGTGGGAGTGTAAATTAGTTCAACCATTGTGGAAGACAGTGTGGCGATTCCTCAAGGACCTAGAAATAGAAATTCCATTTGACCCAGCAATCCCATGACTGGGTATATATCCAAAGGATTACAAATCGTTCTACTATAAGGACACGTGCACACGAATGTTCATTGCAGCACTGTTTACAATAGCAAAGACCTGGAACCAACCCAAATGCCCATCGACGATAGACTGGATAGGGAAAATGTGGCACATATACACCATGGAATATTATGCAGCCATCAAAAACGATGAATTTGGGTCCTTTGTAGGGACATGGATGAACCTGGAAAGCATCATTCTCAGCAAACTGACAGAAGAGCAGAAGATCAAACACCGCATGTTCTCACTCATAGGCGGGTGTTGAACAATGAGAACACATGGACACAGGGAGGGGAGCTGGGGAGAGATAGCAAGGGGAGAAATGCCAGATGTAGGTGATGGGGAGGAAGGCAGCAAATCACACTGCCACATGTGTACCTATGCAACAATTTTGCATGTTCTTCACATGTACCCCAAAACCTAAAATGCAATAAAATAAATAAATGGGAAAAAGAAAAGAATTTCTTTCTCTGGAATATTCTGATGCCCAATATCTAGAACTAAATGAGACAGTGTAACAATCTGAAGAGCGGTTTTTGGCCAGGTGTAGTGGCTCAGACCTGTAATACCAGCACTTTGGGAGGCCAAATTGGGCAGACTGCCTGAGATCAGGAGTTTGAGATCAGCCTGGGCAACATGTAGAAGCCTTATCTCTACAAAAATACAACAATAACAATAAAATTAGCCAGACATGGTGGCATGCACTTGTGGATTTACTAGGGAGGCTGAGGCAGGAGGATCTTTTTAGCCTAGGAGGTAGAGGTTGCAGTGCACTCCAGCCTGGGTGGCAGAGTGAGACCCCTTCTCAAAAAATAAAAACCATAGTTTTACAGATTGACTACAATTTTTCAAAATGCCATACACCTCAAACAAATGAGCTCTTTTGAAACCAACCCAACTGACCCATAGACTGTTCTTTTTGATAAATATAGAAATTGACACTTCTGGTATTAAAAAGATTGAAACTTTTCTTGTTTTGTTTTGTTTTATCTGAGTTCCTTTCTCAGGAAATGTCTTTTAGGCCTCTCACAAAAAAATATAAAAAAACTGGAACCAAATCGCCACACCAGAAGCTGAACTCCTCATTCACCGTGATTGCTTCCTTACTCTTCCCATGTTCCTGTTTTCTTATGCATTGTTACATTTCTTGCTTGGTATATAAACTCTTGGTTTTAGTCCTTCAGGGAAATTGATTTGAGACTGAGATCCCATTTCCTTGGCTGCAGCACCCAATTAAAGCCTTCTTCCTCAGCTATACATGATTGGCTTTCTGTGTGGCATTAACCAAAAACTACACAGAATGACTTGGTTTATTATGTTTTATCTTTAAAAATACACCCATTTGAAATTATATAACATTAAGTATGATTACTTATAAATATTATACAAAGGAAAATGCTTGCACAAAGCCCAGTAAGACAAATGTGCTATATATTAAATTTAAAGAATTTATTTATAGTATTTCCTTTTATTTTGTTAATAGCATTGAACTATATGTTGTTAAAATTTGAGAATATTATGTCATTGAATATTATTATATTATAAAGAAAATTTCTTAATTTTGTCATAATTTTTTTCAAGTAAGAGCTTCTTTTAATTGCAATAAATTATGTACGGTAATTCATGACAGAAAATATCATGAATAAAATATGTTTTATATATCTTGCATTTTCACATCTATTCTGAAATTATAACACATTTCCTTTATTCAGATCAATTGTAGAAAGCTATAACTGATAATTTTCTGCTGCTTACTCTGAGTTTTAATTCAAAACATAATAATTGTAACCTCTGCTATTTCCTTTCAACCTTTAATCTCACCTCTAAATAACAGTATATTGTATATGGAATGAGAGAGACATTATCTGTCAGTTACACAAAGATGCAATATGCCCCTTGGGAAGAGAGACAGCACCTAGCACTTAGTTTCTAATACCATTCTCCAATGAAAGGATGCAAGATTCCTTGCCAGAATGGCTGATTCTATTATATTAATATATACAGGATAAGCCTGGAGATTCTTTTCTTGTCAGAAAGTATGAAAAAAATGGTAAAAAGAAAAAGTAATCAACTGAAAGAGCTTCCAATGTAACGGCATAGACTAAATACTTTGATTGACAAAAAAAATAATAATAATATGGATAACCCAAATTATAAAATAAACATCTATGAGTCCATACTAATATAAACAAACAATTGATTAAGTAAAGAGTTGAGTGTGAAAAGACAAATCTTCTATAGAGAATTATAAATAATTTATGTAGATACTCTGGTTAACATTAACACTGATAAATCATGTTAATAATATTCATACTTGATACGACGTAATGAAAATGGGCAGTCTGTTGTCCTCCTTCTAAAAACATTTAACTCCAGTCTAATCATTAAAATAAATTAGATAAATCCCAACTGAGGAACATTCTACAAAATATCTCACCAAAATACCTCAAAACTGTTCAGGTCGTCAAAAACAAGGAACATCTGAGAAACTGTCACAGGCAAGGGGAGACTAAGAAGACATAAAGAATAAATGTAATGTGAGATCCTGGAATAGGACAAGGCCATTAGGTAAAAACTAAGGAATTCTTAATAAAGTATGTACTTTAATTAATAATGTATCAAACTAGTTAATTAATTATAACAAATGTACCATATTAATGTAAGATGTTAGTAATAAAAGAAATTGGGCGGGAGGGCATGGGGGAACTCTGTCATTTTTCTGTTGATTGAAACTATTCTAAAATAGTTTGAAATAAACTATTTCTAAAATAATTTAAAACAGTAATTTTTAAAAGTAAATGAAATGTATTACTTGCCAAGCAAGAGAGAGAGAAACAGAAAAAGTTAGGAATAGATGGAGAGGCTGGGCATTGTGGCTTACACCTGTAATCCCAGCACTTTCGGAAGCCAATGTGGGGTGATCACTTGAGACCAGGAATTTGAAACCAACCTGGCAAACATGGTGAAATCAGTCCTTACTAAAAATATAAAAATTAGCCAGGCATGGTGCATGTGCCTGTAATCCTAGCTACTCAGGAGGCGGAGGCACAAGAATTGCTTGAACCTAGACGCGGAGGTTGCAGTGAAGTGAGATGGCACCACTGCACTCTGGTCTGGGCCCTAGGCAACAGAATGAGACTCTGTCACCCCAAAATTTTTTTTAAAAAATAGAAAAGAAATAGAAGCAGAGACAGAGACAAGCAGGAAATAATATTTTTATGCTTCTTCCCTATATAATTTATTTATTTGTTCAATTAGTATGTACTGAATATTTGCTAGCATTCTGCATTGTGGCAAGCAGCAATAATATACAAATAATTGAGTTGATATTCTTTATTCAGTCATCTCAGTAACAGGAATCTGTATACCCCTCCAATCACATCTCTTTCTTCTGTCATCTACACAGGCCTTCTCTGAGTCATCCAAAACACTTAAGTCTTTCCTACTTTAGGATCTATCTTTTGCCAGGAACAGTCTTTGCCCCAGTTTGCATGGCAACTTGTTCTTCAGATCTCAAGTTAACTGTCGCTTTTACAATGAGGCTCCCTCCTACCCTGTAACTACAGATGCCCCCTATTATTTTCTGTTATTAAACAATGCTTTTTCATTAACGGCATTTGTCATATCTATATATTTGTATTTATAGCTATTTTGAAATTTATCTCAATTACTTGGTTCCATATGTGTGCTGAACAGCAGTTTTGGTAAATATTCAGTAAAATAAGATGAATTCATGCATGAATAAATAAATGTAATAAACAGGTCCAGCCAACTGCTTGCTATGCTCTTATTTTACAAAAAACAAAAAAAGATGCTCCAATTAGACATCATAATGAACATATGATCTTATTATATTTATTGTATTCAGTATATTTAGATGTGTTCAATGTCTTATAATTTATGAATGTAAAATTTAGAGGAAAACTAAACCGCTATTGATCATTTTCTCTCTGGTTTATATTTTATAATAGATCATCTTATTTAAATACTCTACAAAAGTGAGAGGTAAAAACAGTGTTGTTAATTTTATGAATGAGAGTACTTAGACATATTATCCAGCATGACCCTCATAGTAGTTAGTAATTGGCAGAGTAATTTGCTCTTCCTCTGACTAGAATTCTATTTGTCTAGCTCTGCAAATGGTAAAAATTTTACCCAGCATATCTAACTCCAGCTTGCAGAAACTTATGGATTTACAACACATCTCAACTCAGAGATTCTACTAATCCCAACAGTAAACATCTACTCAACATTATAGCTTGAAAAACTTCCTGTTTCAAAAACATAGGCATATGGAAAGAGTCATAGAAACATTCATAATACAGCATAGCATATGTCTTTTAATTTTCTTTGTCTCCAAAAAAAATTATCTTTGAAGACCAAAAAGAGAATACAAGCACAAACTAATGAATTGAAGCTAAAGTCACAGGCTTTCTGAGCTGTGACCGAGAGCAGGCAGAGCAGATCATTTAAGCTGAAATTTAGGATTCTGCATAGGGTCCCTAAAGGGCTTCTTGTGAGAATGAAGGTGAAGATAGTGTTTGGATTCCACTTTTATAGATGTAATAAGAAAATGGATGCTTCCTAGTCAATAGAAGCTATACTTTCTCATAAATTCTGAACTACAGACACTAGATAAAAATAAAGGGCATATTCAAAATCAGAAAGTGTTAACCATAATTAGATTAGCAACTAACCTGCTACCCTCAGAAGATACAAGATGAAACTGTAGATTCATTAAAATATGATTAATACAAACGGAGAGAGAGGACAAAAGAGCATGCCAGATGCTTCAACTTAAGAAGAGCTTGAAAACTATAATAAAATGTGAAGATATTAAGAATTGAAAAAATAATCAAAACATTAATAATGTGATTAGAATTTTAATCCAGAAGCAATTTATGTTCTAGTAAGGCTATCAAATATTTAAATTAAACATGCTAAAGATATTTAAAATTATTAAGTAATTATTTTAAAATAAACTTTTTAGAAGCAAAAATTTTAAATATCAGATGACATATTGAAAGAAATTATTTGAAATACGTGAAAAAAAATGAAGTCTTTCAAATAAAAATTACATAGATATTATAATCTGTATAGTCAATCAACTAATACATTAGAAAAATTAAGAATATAGCAAATAATTGTATTAGAATGGTACACACAGCAATAGCAATTGTTGCCTCAGGGCACTAGGGAGTCCAAGGCAAACAGGGACTGGAGTGGTCACCTGGCATAGCCTAGCAGCTTTACAAAGAAGTGGTCAGACTGCACATTATTCACCCAGATCCAGAATCTTGTTTCTCTTCACTGGGTAAAATCTTCCCACCAGCGTCTCTAGTATCCCCACTGGTGTTTTCCAGCTGACAGCAGTTTCAAATCTCCCTAGGAGAGAACGCCCAGAGGGAGGGGCAGGTCGCCATTATTGCTATTTGGGCACCTTAGCTGTTCCTGCCTTCAGGTTTTGGAGAGTCTGATGTGACTGGGGGTTGTAGTGAACTCTCAGCACAGAATATCTACTATACATAAACATGGCCAGAATGATTTTTTAAGCAGGTCCCTGATCCCATTTGTCCTCACTGGGAGGGAGCTTCTAACCAGGGTCTCCAGGTACTGCTGCTGGTGTTTTCTGGCCAGCAGCAGCTCCAAAGCTCCCTGAGACATAGCTCCCAGAGGAAGAAGCAACCCACCATCTTTGCTGTGTGGCAGCCTTAGCTGTTCTTGCCTTCAGGTTTTGGAGAATCTAAGGTGACTGGGGGCTGGAGCAAACCTCCAGCACAGCACATCTGCTCATTGAAAAAATGGCCAGACTACATTTTTACATCGGTCCCTTATCCTATTCCTGTTCACTGGGTGAGATGTCCCAATTGAGTCTTTAGCCACCTCCTGCAGGTGCATTGAGGCCAGCAACAGGTCTGTACCTCCTGAGAGGAGCTTCCAGAAAGAGGGTCAGGTTGCTATCTTTGCTGTTTCACAGGCTTTACTGTTGATATCTTCAGGTACTAGAAAACGTGAGGTGACCAGTTACTAAAGAAGACTCCCAGTGTACCGTAGTAGCCCGATGAAAAAGTGGCCAGTTTATCACATGGGTGCCCATTATTGTATCTCCTCACCAGGTGGGTCCTCCAGGCCTGGGTATCCAGTTCCCTCATGCTGTGGCTATTGAGTCAGTAGCAACTTTGCAACTCCCTGGGATGGAGCTCCAAGTGGTAGGGAGCTCTTGCCTTTGCCTGAAAACAGCAAAGCCAAGGGCTATGAGACAGAAAAGATGGCAACTCAAGGGGTGGGTTGCCCCAAGGTGTGGTTGCCATCTTTTTTTTTAATTGCATTTTAGGTTTTGGGGTACATGTGAAGAACATGCAGGATTGTTGCATAGGTACATACATGGCAATGTGGTTTGCCACACATTTCTCCCATATTATCCCTCCCTAATTCCCTACCCCCTGCTGTCCCTCCCCTATTTCCCCCACCACAGACCCTAGTGTGTGATGCTCCCCTCCCTGTGTGCATGTGTTCTCATTGTTCAACACCCGCCTGTGAGTGAGAACATGCAGTGTTTGATTTTCTGTTCTTGTGTCAGTTTGCTGAGAAATGGTTTCCAGGTTCATCCATGTCCCTACAAAGGACAAGAACTCATCATGTTTTATGGCTGCATAGTATTGAATGGTGTATATGTTGCCACATTTTCCCTGTCCAGTCTATCATCGATGGGCATTTGGGTTGGTTCCAAGTCTTTGCTGTTGTAAACAGTGCTGTTACGAACATATATGTGCATGTGTCCTTATAACAGAATGATTTATAATCCTTTGGATATATACCCAGTAATGGGATTGCTGGGTCAAATGGAATTTCTATTTCTGGGTCCTTGAGGAATCAACACACTGTCTTCCACAATGGTTGAACTAATTTACACTCCCATCAGTCCTTGCCTTTGCTGTCTCCAGGCTCTGGAGAGTCTGCAGAGACCAGGGGCTACTCTGTACCCGCTACATGCATCAATCACTTTACAGAAAAGTGACAAGATTGTTCTCCATGCAGATCTCGGTCTTCCCTTCTCCTCACTGGGCAGGGCCGCCAGACCTGGGACTCCAGCACCACAACTGTGCCCCCATCTGGTCACTGAAATCAGAAGCAGCCTAGCATTTACTCTTAGGAGGAAATCCGAGAGTCAACCCACAACTCCTCCACCATAATAGTTGCAGTGATACAATTCTAACAGACCTCAGGCTGGAGAAAAAACAAGGGGCCTAGTCATTACACTGTTGGCTACAGAATATCATAGCCACTACATGAAGATGAATCCAGCCTCTCTTCCCTGGGAACCCCCAAACCTCACTTTTAACCATGCAGGATCCCTGGCTCATGAATGCACAGCAGTTGCCCCACACATGGATAAGCATAACCACTGGTGGTGGCCCAAAGTTTCCCTGGGGAGACGCTCCCAGAGGCATATGACAGTCCCTTGCCACTGTCACAGAAAGAGTTCTATTCCTGCCCTTGGTCTGGGGAAGAAACAAAGAGCCTGTGGGCTTCACCCAAGCTTACAGCATGCCATAGCTACCATACAGAGAGAAGACCAGTCTCTTTTCCTGGTAAACCTTCTATCACTTGCTCCCAACAAATGAAGACCCAAGCTCATGCCAGCAGGGCAGCCAACCCACCCCACAAGCTGAACACTCCCAATAATAGCTGCTCCACATTTCTCAGAGGTTTATCTTCAGGGGCAAACAAAAGCCTCTCTGCCACTGCCTCTTGCTACCCTCAGACTAATGAAGGAGCAAAGACCCTAAGTGCCTTATCCACACCTCCAACAAGCTGCAGTTTACCCAAGGAGAAGAGGTCAGTCCACCTCCCATGAGTTCCACCCACTTTCCTTGCTTGTCACCAGGCAGTGAACCACTTGCTTGGACTCATAGCATAGACTTTCCATCCTGGGCTGATTACACTGAGCAATTGTTGACTTAACATCTGTCTAGGGTTCAGACCCCAGGAAACACAAAAGACCCATGGCCACAGTGACTACTAATGCCCCTTCCTCTGCTGCCTCCAAGTTAGGGAGAAAACAAAACCTGAGATTACCCTAGTCTCTCAGATTTGGTGGGTAGCCTGGCAGTGTCAAGACATAATCTATAGCCAGCACTCAATTGGGAAAGAATCTCAAACTTTCAGGGCATTAAGGGGGACCACAGCTGCAACTGTGAGGATCTATAGGGGAGTTGGAGCCATACAACTGAGCAAGAACTTACCAACCTGACTACTATGCCTGAGCATCACTTACTGGATCAGACCCCAAAGCTTCAACACCAAAAATACCATACTAACATACTGCACTGTGAAAACAAAAACAAGAAGTCAGATACAAATAAAGACCTTGCACAAAGCATCAGCTCTGTGGAGAGGGATAAAAAAAAACACAAACACACACACAGAAAAGAAGTCCATTAATTGTACTCAATCTACTGATTACTGTCAGACCTGCCTTCCAAGATCTCTTTAAAGGAGTCCAAAACACAGAAAGGAAAGGCTGTTACCAGCCAATACAAACATATACCTAATTGTATAAACTTGTGACAATATAAAGTAACCACAGAAACAAGTTGGCATGATAACTATGATCGACCTAGCATGGTGACCCATGCCTGTAATCACAGCACTTTGGGAGGCCGGGGTGGGTGTACCACTTGAGGACAGGAGCTCGAGACCTGCCTGGCCAACATGATGAAACCCCATCTCTATTAAAAAGACAAAAATTAGCCAGGCAAGGTGGCACATGCCTGTTATCCTGGCTACTCGGGAGATTGAGGCAGGAGAATAATTTAAAACTGGGAGGCAAGATTGTAGTAAGCCAAGATCGCACTACTGCATTCCAGCCTGGGCAGCAGAGTGAGATTCTATCACAAAAAAAAAAAAAAAGGAAAAAAAGCCCCAAAATGACAGAATTAAATCCACATATATCAATACTAACCTTAAATTTAAAAGGACTAAATGACCCACATAAAAGGCACAAATTTGCAAGCTAAATAAAAAAGCAAGACTCAATAGTATTCTGTCTTCAGGAGGCACATCATGTAAGATGTGAAGCTTTCAAATGGAGGGAGGAAAATCTACAAAGCAAATAAAAAAAAATGCAGAAAAAAGCAGGGGTTTCAATCCCAATTTCTAACAAAATAATCTTTTAACAAAGATAAAAAAAGACAGAGAAGGATATTACATAATGGTAAAGGGTTCAATTCAACAAGAAGACTTTACTATCCTTAATATATATGTGTCTTAGTTAGAAATATAATTATTAATATATCTTAGAAACTAACACAACGGCACCCAGATTCATAAAGCAAGTTCTTAGAGACCTACAGAGACTGAGACTCTGACCTAATAATATTGGGAGATGTCCACATTCCACAGACAGATCATTGAGGCAGAAAAATTAATGCAGATGTTCATGACCTGAACTCAATGTTTGACCAAATAGATGTGATAGAACTTTATATAATTTTCCACCCCAAAAGAACAGAATATACATATGCATGCATCTTCTCACTGTATAGCACATATTCTAAAATTGACCGCAAAGTGAGACATGAAATGGAATACTATGCAGCCATAAAAAGAATGAGTTTTTGACCTTTGCAGGGACATGGATGAAGCTGGAAACCATCATTCTCAGCAAACTGACACAAGAACAGAAAACCAAACACTGCATGTTCTCACTCATAAATGGATGTTGAACAATGAAAAGATATGGACACAGGTAGGGGAATATCACACACTGGGGCTGTTGGGGGGGGTGGGAGGTGGTAGTCGAGGGATAGCAGGGGAAGGGGGGATTGGGGAGGGATAAAATTAAGAGAAATACCTAATGTAGATGGCAGAGGATGCATGCAGCAAAATACCATGGCATGTGTATACCTATGTAACAATCCTGCACGATCTGCACATGTACCCCAGAAATTACTTTTTTAACAAAAACCTCAGCAAATGCAAAAGAACCAAAATTATACCAAACACACTCTTGAACTACAGGGCAACAAAAGTAGAAAAATCAAGAATGAAAAAAATGCAACGCAAAATCATGCAATTACATGGAAATTAAACAACATGCTCCTGAATAACTTTTGGATAAGCAGTGAATTCAAGGTAGAAATGAACAAGTTCTTTGAAACTAATAAGAAAGAAGATAAAACATACCAGAATCTCTAGGACATAGGTAACACAGTGTTAAGGGCAAAATTTATAGCACTGAATACTCACATCAAAAAGTTAGAAAGATCTCGAATTAACAGCCTAACATCACAACTGAAAGAATTAGAGAAGTGAGAGCTTACCAACTCCAAAGCTAGCAGAAGACAAAAGTAGCAAAATGCAGATGTGAACTGAAGAAAACTAAAACATAGACAAAAAACATGCAAAAAACAAATCCAGCAGTCGGTGTTTTGAAAAAAATTAATAAGATAGGCTACTAGCTAAACTAATAAAGAAGAAAATAGAGAAGATCCCAATAAACACAACTAGAAATGACAAATTGGATGTTACCACTGACCCACAGAAATAAAAATAACCATTAGTAATTACTCTAAACACCTCTTTCTAGAAACTAAAAATCCTAGAAGAAATATATTAATTCCTGGACACATACACCCTCCCAACACCGAACCAGGAAGAAACTGATTTCCAAAACAGACTAATACAAACTATGAAATTGAATCAGTAATAAATAGCCTACCAACGAAAACAAACCCAGGAACAGATATATTCACAACTGAATTTTACCAGATATACAAAGAAGAATTGGTATCATTTCCACTGAAACCATTACAAAAAATAGATGAGAAAAGACTCCTCCCCAATTCATTTTATGAGATCTGAATCAAGCTGATACCAACATCTGGCAGAGATACAATAAAAAAGAAAACTTCAGGCCAATATCCTTGATAAAAATTGATGGAAAAATCCTCAACAAAATACTTGCAAGCTGAAGCCAGCAACACATCAAAAAATGAATACACCATGATCAAGTAGGCTTCATCCCTGTGATGCAACTTTGGTTTATCATATACATATCAATAAATGTGATTCATCATATAAACAGAACTAAAGACAAAAACCACATGATCATCTCAATAGATTCTGAAAAAGCTTTTGATATAATTCAGCATATTTTCATGTTAAAAGCTCTCGATAAGCTACATATTGAAGGAACATAGCTAATAATAAGAACCTCTATGACAAACCCACAGCCAACATCATGCTGAATGGACAAAAGCTGGATGCATTCTCAAGAGCTCCTTTAGCTGATTAACAACTTCAGCAAAGTTTCCTGATACAAAATCACTGTACAAAAATTACTAGCATTTCTGTACACCAAGAACAGCAAAACTGAGAGCCAAATCAAGAATGCAAGTCCATTCACAATTGCCACAAAAAGTAATAAAATACCCAGGAATACCATTGACCAGAAAGGTGAAAGGCCTCTATAATGATAATTACAAAACACTGCTCAAAGAAATAAGAGATAATACAAACAAATGGAAAAACATTCTATGCTTATGAATAGGAATATTCAATATCATTAAAATGGCTGTAATGTCCAAAGCAATTTACTGATTCAATGATATTATTATCAAACCACAAAATGAATTCTTCCAGAACTGGAAAATCTATTTTTAAATTTATATAGAACCACAAAAGAGCTCTAATAGTCAAAGAAATTCTAAGCAAAAACAACAAAACTGGAGGCATCATGTTACCCAACTTCAACTTATACTACATGGATGTAGTCACCTAAACAGCATGGTAGTGGAACAAAAACAGACATATAGACCAATGAAACAGAATGGAAAGCCGAGGGAGAAGGCCACACACCTACCACCATCTAATTTTCAATGTGGTTGACAAAAATAAGCAATTGAAAAAGAATTTCCCATTCAATAAATGGTGCTGAGATAACTGGCAGGTAATATGCAGAAGATTGAAATTGGAACTTTTCCTTACACCATATACAAAAATCAACTCAAAATAGATATAAGACTTAAATATAAAACCTTAAACTATAAAAACCCTGGAGGGCAATCTAGGCAATACCATTCTGTACATGGGATTGTGCAAAGATTTCATAACAACAATGCCAAAAGCAATTCATCAAAAGCAGAATTGACATACGGTGACTAATTACATTTAAGAGCTTCTGTGCAGCAAAAGAAAATAACAACAATGTAAACAGACAACCTACAGAATGGGAGAAAATTTTTGCAAACTATGCAACCAACAAATGTCTAATATCAAGCATCTACATGGAACTTAAACAAATTTACCAGAAAAAAAAAAAACATTAAAAATTGGGCAAAGGGCATGAACAGACAATTTTCAAATGAAGACATGCAAGTGGCCAACAAGCATCTGGAAAATAGCTTAATATGACTGATCATTAGGTAAATACAAATGAAAACCACAATGAGATACCATCTCACATTAATCAGAATGGTTATGATTAAAAAGTCAAAAATAATGCATGCTGGTAAGGTTGGGGAGAAAAGGGAACACACATACACTCTTGGTGGGAGTGCAAATTAGTTCAACCACTGTGGAAAGCAGTGTGATGATTGCTCAAAGCACTAAAACCAGAACTACAATTCAACCCAACAGTCCCATTACCAGGTATATTCCCAGAGGAATATGTAAATTCTACCATAAAGACATGAATGTGAATGTTTATTGCAGTACTATTCACAATAGCAAAGATACAGAATCAACCTAAATGCCCATAAGTGACAAACTGGATAAAGAAAATGTGGTGCATATACACCATGGAATACTACAGAGCCATACAAAACAACTGGATCATTTTTCTATGTCCTTTAGGAGAAATATGTATGGAGCTGAAGGACATTATCTTCAGCAAACTAATGCAGAAACACAAAACCATATGCCACATGTCCTGACTTACAAGTGGGAGCTAAATGACAAGAACTCATGAACACAAAGAAAACAACAGACACTGGCTGAGGGTAGAGAATAGGAGGAAGGAGAGGAGCAGAAAAAATAACTAATGGGCACAAAGCTTAACTTCTGGGTGCCATAATAATCTATACAACAACACCCCATGACACAAGTTTACCGATATAACAAACCTGCACGTGTACCCCTCAACCTCAAGATGAAAGTTAAAAAAAGAAAATATTTTATATGCTTATTATTTTGTATTATTTTTCTCTGAGTTGCTTATTGATAATCCTTGCCCATTTTTCTATCAGGTTTTTCACATTTTGCTTATGACTTAATATAAGCTCTGTAAACATTCTGAATGAGACTATTTTGTAGGTTAGCATGTTGCAAACATTTCTCCCAGTTTATTGCTTTCTTTAACCTTGTTTATGGAAGCTTTGTCCTCATTGATGTAGCTTTGATTGCAGTACATTGTTATAATTGTTCCTATTCTTTTAAAATTTTTGTTTATTATTGTTAATTTCTTTCTGTGTCTAATTTCTAAATTAAATATTACTATAGGTTAAAAAATAGAATAAAAAGACTGGTTGGGAGGTTTAAAAGATAGATTGAGAGATTTAAATAATTGTCAAATGAATTTTGGAAGAAAAAAGGAATGGCGTAAAAATAATATTTGAAGGGATAATTGCTAGAAATTTTTATTAATAAGAATGTCTTCAAAACAAACAGCAGTAGTCAATCCAGATATGGACACATGCAGTGAAGTTAAAACACACTATGGCTAGAAAGGGTATCTATATGTTTTCAATAGAAAAGAAGATCTCATGGTAAAGTTATCATGACAGCAAATTTCTCAGCAACATTATAAGAAGAGATCAGGATGCTGAAAGAAAATAACTGTTAATCTAGAGATTTATACTCTGCTACCATTTAAAAGCAAGAGAATAACCGAGGTCTTTTAGTCATGTAGACTATAAGACTCTAGAATTTACAACTATCACTAATAAAAGAAATACTTAGTAAGAAAAAAAGTACACACAGAGGGAAAGTTTGGAATGCAAGACACAATAAAATGTATAAACATTGATAAAATATGGTAGTGGATATTGTTAACTATTGACTTAAGGAAAACAATGCAGGTTTTCCTAAAATAACAGGTAAAATTAAACTTCAAAAATAATAAATAAGTGAGTAGGACAATTTACTGGGTAAAGTACTTTAAGCCTTTATTTTGCTTAGAAATTGTATAGAAAATATAAATAATTTGATTATTCAAATATATAAAACAATATAAATATAAAAATGTAAATATAACCAATAATCAAACAGAAATCTCTTATTTCAAATTCAATATAAGAATAAAATTTAAAAAAACAGAAATATTTATCTGTTAAAGGAAAAACAATGTAGGAATATTATTTTTAAAATGGTATACAGAAAATGTAAAATAAAGTCCTAACAATATTTCTAAACATTTAAATAATCATAACAATAGGGAACCCAGAAATAAGGCCACACACCTACAGCCATCTGAGCTTTGACAAAGTCTACAAAAGTAAGCAATGGAGAAAAGACTCCCTATTCAACAAATAGTGCGGGGCTGGCAGGTTGGCTAGCCATATGCAGAAGAATAAAACTGGACCCCTACCTTTCACCATATACATAAGTTAACTCAATATGGATCGAACTTTTAAATGTAAGACATCAAGCCATAAGAATATTAGAAGAAAACCTAGGACATCAGCCTTGGGAAATAATTTATTACCAAGTCCTGAGAAACAGTTGGAACAGAAACAAAAATTGACAAAGGAGACCTAATTGAACTAAAAAGGGTTTCTGCATAGCAGAAGAAGCTGTCAACAGAGTAAACAGAAACCTTTAGAATGGGAGAAAATATTAGCAGAGTAGGAACCAAATAGAGGTCTAACATTTAGAGTCTAGAAGAAACAAACACTTTAACAAGCAAAAATGAAATAATTCCACTAGGAAGTGGGAAAAATACATGAAGAGACAATTCTCAAAAGAAGACATACAAGTGGTCAACAAAAATATGAAAAAATGCTCAACATCACTAATAAGAGAAACAAAAATCAAAACCAGAATGAAATACTGTCTCACACCAGTCACAATGACTATTACTAAAATGTAAAAAAAAAAAAAAAAAAAAAAAAGACACTGGTGAGGTTGTAGAAAAAAGAGTACATTTATACACTGCTAGTGAGAATGAAAATTAGTTTAACCACTGTGGAAAGCAGTCTGGAAATTTCTCGAAAAAAAGTAAAACATTGTTACCATTTGACCCAGCAATCCCATTACTGACTATGTAGCCAAAGGAAAATAAATAATTCTACCAAGAAGACACATGTATTCTTATGTTCATGGAAGCACTATTAACAATAGCAAAAACATGAAATCAACCTAGGTGTCCATCAATGGTGGATTGAAGAAAGAAAATGTGGCACATGTACACCATAGAATACTATGTAGCCATAAAAAAGAATGAAATCATGTTCTATGTCACAATATGGATACAGCTGGAGGCTGTTATCCTAAGAAAATTAACAGAAATAGAAAACCAAATTCCACATGTTCTCACTTATAAGCAGAAGCTAAAGATTGGGTACACATGGACATAAAGATAGCAACCATAGGCATTGGGGACTACTACCAGGAGGAGGGTGGGAGAGGGTTGAGAGTTGAAAAACTAACTATTGGGTACTATGCTCACTACCTGGGTGATGGGATTAACTGTACTCCAAACCTGAGGATCCCATAACTGACCCGTGTAACAAATCTGCACATTTACCCCCTGAATCTAAAATAAAAGTTGAAATTGTAATGAAATTAAAGTTAAAAGAAATTACAGTTAAAATAAAGTTAAAGATAAAAATATAAATAATCATAAGAAATGCAAATGAAAGCTAATTAAACTTAAATTATACATCAACTTGAAGTTGTAAAGTAATTCAGAAACATGTTGCTTAAAGGATATATACCTCAAATAAGAAGAAACATTTTAAAATCTGTAACGGCAAAAAAGAAAATCAACATAAAAATAATATGAACAAACACAAACAGCTGGTACGGTAATATTTTTAATAAAACAAAATTAAAATGAATCCCCGAAATTACTTATAGACATAAACTTGATAGCACACCCTTAATATTTTCTTCTAAACATGGTTTCTCACTCTTTACATGTGGGCTGGAAAGTTTCCAAATCTTTTCCTTCTGCTTTCCTTTTAGCTATAAATTCCACCTGTAAGTCATTTATTTGCTGTTATATTTCATAAAACACAATTGAATGTAACCAGGCAGCAGACTGAACACTTTTGAGGTTTAGATATTGCTTTTGCCAGATATTCTAGTTTTTCACTCTTAAGTTTTTCAAACCATAAAATACAAGACATAGAGACAATTCAGCCAAGGTCTTTGCTACTTTATAACAAGAATGGTCTTTGCTCCAGGGCAATGAACACTGGATTTATGGACACTGCTGAGGCTCCAAGACTGTAGAGCTACTAGTGTGCAACTTCAGCTTGGGAGAGCTGCAGGCCCAAGATTACAGCTTGTGAGAGCTGCTTCATGGACTGAGCCTAGCAAAGCTATGAAGCAGAGGTGCCAGAGGCTTTGGGGGCTCAAATCTCTACTCCCATGTATCTGGGAGGTGACATACAGAGTCAAAGAAGATTATTTTTAGCTTTGAGGCTGAATGTTGTTCTCTCAGTTAGGTTTTGGGTTTGAGACCCCTGTTGTCTTACCTATTTCTCTCCTTTGAAATGGGAATGTCTATCATATTCCTTTTCCCAGCATTCTATTGTGCAAGTGAATAACTTGTTTAACTTTACAGGCTTACACTTAGAAGATATTTACTCCAAGGCAAATCATGCCTTAAGTCTTGCCCATATTTGATTTGGATGAGACTCTAGACTTTGGACTTTAGAGTTGGCACTGGGCTATATTAAGACTTTTGAGGCTATCAAGATGGAATACATGTATTTTGTATGTTAAAATGATATAAATTTTGTGGGGCCAGAGTCAGAGAACTATGGTTTAAATGTTCCTTCCAAAACATGTTGAAATGTAATTGCTTTTGCAATGGTATTAAAAGGTGGGGCCTTTAAGATGTCATTTACATTTTTTTTTTTTTTTTAAGATTATGGAAACTCCACCATTATGAATGGATTAATGTTGATATCATGGGATTGGACTTATTTTAAAAGCCATCTCTTTCACATGCAAACATTATGTTACCATTCTGCTCTTCCTCTTCACCATGAGATGATGGACTCCCATCTCTTGAACTTCCTAGCCTCCAGAACCCTGAGCTGAGTAATTCCTTTAAAAATAACCCAGTCTGATTGTTCAACACACACTTATGAGTTAGAACATGCAGTGTTTGGTTTTCTGTTCTCGTGTAAGTGTGCTAGAATGATGGTTTCCACCCTCATACAAAACTTACCTAAAGTATAATAAAAATAAAATAAAATTAAAAAATTATGCTTTAATAAAATCGGAACCTTAACAATAAAAAAAAATTATTCAGTCTGTGGTATCTGTTATAACAACAGAAAATGCCCCAACACAGTTAGATATTTTGGATTTTTGGATTGTCTTTTTCAGTTAACTGCTATACTTAATTGTTTGCAAAAACAATAACAATTTTCCTAGTGAAATCCACAAACTCCAGACTTTATCTCCAAAACTATCATTTCAATTGGTTAAATTTTTATTGGATTTAGTAAATGTAAACACTAATATGGGGATGTTTACTGCATCTGACCTCCTAAAACTATTGGTAATGCCTGTCATTGACAATTATTGATTTATGGCTTGAAAGCAATAATTTAAATGTTGTTTCATACAAGGGCAAAATAAAATATTTTGTTGTTACTTGATTTCAGAAAAGTAGGTCACAACTAGGTTCTAGAAAAATCATGTAAGTTTGAATATTTTGCATGTACTCCCTTTTCCAAAACTGTGCCTGTTAAGAAATTTAAATATAATTGATTTTTTTCCCATTTTTTTATTTTAAAAAATGTCAATTTTTGCCAATTGCAAAAAGGGACCATGGTTAAAAATAAATAAATACATTAATATATTAAAAAAGTTACATGTTTAGCTCTGTAATTGAATAAAGTTTATTTGTATTTTTAATTTTTTATTAAACTACTTTAGAAAGTTACAAATTTTTAGTAACTAATTTAACTTTTGAGCTCTATCATGATTAGCTTTAATGATTCCTCTGTAGCAAATGCTTTCTCATATACAAAGATCTCTGTAGTTTAATACCATTCCCACAAGTCTGTCTATAGACATTTCCACAAACCTCCTTGTCTCTGACTCATTTTTTTCTCATAGGCACTAACCATTAAAAAAAACCGTCTAATAATCTTCAAGATTTTATGTATTCTTTACCTCAGTCCTTTTCTATTCATACAAAGGAGATCATCAATTGTATTGCTCAAAATTCTGCACCTGGCAGAATATTTTCTCATCATATCCTTTAGACCACACTGGGTGTGGCTGTAATATAATACAATGCCTTGCACAAACATATTAAACTGACTCATTTGTGAGTCAGATCCTGTTTTTGTTTTGTTTTCTCTTTCATCAGTTAGTCAAATTAGGTGTGAGGCCGGTGAAATGAAACAGTGAATAAGACCCCAAACTTACCAGTTGAGATGGATACCGTGTGGTTAATAGAGATGACCAAATTTAGATAACAGAATCAACCAGCTATAGCAGATCTAAGCAGTCACACACCCTCTGCTCCTGGAAAGGGCGGCTTTTGAAAAGTCCTACTTTGTGCTTGGAAAGCCACAGGGCTTGGAGCCTCAGGGCTCCACTATCTCCACCAATCAGAACGAAGCAAGCTTGAATTATTTGTTTGCGTGAATGGACATATTTGAGAACCAGGGCTGGAACTCTCCCTACTTGAACCAAGCTCTTCCTTTGCTATGCTTTCACTTTCACTTGGGAGGCTATGCTTCCCCAATCTGCACATTTTTTTTTTTAATAGAAAATAAAGCTCTCCTGCTTTCCTTTGCATATCTCACGGTATTTTTTAAACATTTCTTGGTGACATGGATGGAATCTGAAGTGGCCCCCAAGCACCTTCCCAGTGCTGTCTAGACAAATGCATCAGGCCTGCTGAGCTCAGTTATCTTCCTAGCTGTGTTGAGGAGGAATCAAGTAAGCCCTCTTGGATCCAAGGCCTTCCATTTTTGGGTTGAAGTCTTGCAGACTTTACTTTTTTCAGGGAGCTCATCCATGTCCATCTGGCTCCGTGTGTCCAATGGGTGGGAGTAGGAGGCTCCCCCCATTTTGCGGGATACACTAGTGCTCCATGGAGTATGCTTACACTTGAGGTTTTGTGGGAATGCTCACCCTGATTGCACTGGAAGAGATGTCTTCATTAGGTGAGTGCTATGGGAAACCCTTGTTTTAAAGAGAGGGAACTACCTTCCAGTACTCCAGCAGCCTTCACATCTAAAATTACAGGGAAAATTCCTAGTGCCTATTTAAAACTGTGGATAAAATTAACCCAGGAAAGTTCAAAGCCATGCCAAGATATTTTCTGAGACTCCAGCTGGTAACATGTTCAGACATTATCGGGATATTTCAAACAGTCTGTTGTCCTTAAAACTAAATTGAAAGACCATGGCTATAAAATTTATATATATAAAAAAATTGATATCCTGAAACTGAAAAAAGAATCTTTCGGGACTGAAAGATTGCCTTGCTATAAAATACTGTCCCAAAACGAGCTGAAACTCTTTTCTCTTTGGAGTTCTCCCCTTCCGTTTTACAATTCTTTCCCCTTGTCTTTCTCTTAGCTAAGCTCCCTTTGTCCAAAACTCCTCCAAAATGCCTTGACTATTCTGACATACTATTTAAGAAAACACTTGAAAGCCAGAAAAGATGAAATTCCCTTGTAAAGGACTTCCTCCCTATACTAAAATAAAAGGTGGCATTTTTGTATTCAAGGATAAAAAATTGAGACCAAGAAAAAACTGTACAAAACCTTTAGAATAAATTATCTTCTGGTCCTCCTCACATAATTCAGTCACATTTTTACACTTAACTATTTTTTGTCCAATTCAGTATATTGGTTACTGACTAAAAATTCTATACATCAAATCTGGTTCACAGTCTTGATAATATTGCCCAATTAAAAAAATCTTAAAGTTTGGCCTTATTGCATTTTGTCAGGAAAAATATTTGAATCCAAATGCCTGTTATAAACTAGAGGGTTTATTTAATTAAATTCTGACTAGCCATGTGATATTGTGTACTAGATAAGACATTAACCAAAAGACTTCCTCAAACCCTATTTCTTTTCCAGGTACTGTTAACCAACCCTCACACTGCCAAGTCACAGATTGTTGACTCTTGGATATATATATTCCACCTAAAGAAGATGTCAACCCTTAATGAATTTTGGACATCAACACCAGTATCTTACACCAAACTCAAGTTGATCAAAGTCCTATCACTGGGCCAAGAAGATGGCACCTGAAGTTGACACCCAGATCAGGCCTGTAAAAGGATCTTTTTTTTTTTTTTTTTAGGTGTAAGATTAATGTCCGTGTTCAGTTCTCATCTTTACCTCATTATTGCCTTGGCTGTCACAGCTCTAGAGATCCTTTGTATTCTAGAAGCTCTATGTCATGTTAGATTAGACCCCTGTATTACCATATGTAGACAACTCTAGGCTGTGCAAAGCTGTAAGTAGTCATCCTGATTGCAATTTTTCTCCTCATAATCACTCTCCTCCAGCGTTGGCTTCTTTCTTTATTCCGCCTTTCAGTTTTTTATCATTTTATTTATGTTGAGTCTAAATATTTGGCTCTATTTAAAATGGATTCTTGTTTGTTAAACCAGATGCCTTAGCCAAGCCCCAACCCAAATTATGATAGCTCAACACCTGCGGATTTTGTCCAAAGTTTCTGATGCCTCCACCAAACTCCAACAAGAAATGCTCTTAGACATTTAACAAGTTTAGACATTTAACAAGTACCTGTTCACCTTTTCTACCTTGTCTAGCCCAGGTTGTTAAAAAGCGTAAATACCAGCCACATAAGAGACTAGATGAACCCAGGGAAAGTAGCCACACCAGTCCTGACAATGGCAAAGAACAAAATGCAACATCATACATTGGTAATCAATGCTGTCTATTGAAGGTTTTCCACAGAAGACAGAAATGAGAAGCGAAACAGTCAATAAGACCACATGATTTTCAGACAAGATGAACTCCCTGTGCCTAATAGAGATACTTAAATTTAAATAACAGAACCAAGCAGCTTTGGTAGGGTAAGGAAAAAGTGATTATGTCCTTTTTGTTCCTAGAAAAGGCAGCTGTTGATAAACAACCTGCCTCATTCCCTTGAGCCAGAACAGTTCCTATGACTGGAGAAAAGAATAGCTGAGGTCAGAGACATCCATTTACTGGCCATTTGGAAAAAATGTCTAGCTGACAGAGACTTCTGGTTTTGAACTTGGGACATCCAATTATGGGTCAGCTCTCTTGATCAATCAGAATTGAACAAGCTTGACTGTTTTGTTTGCATAAACGAATTAGGTTCCGAACCAGAATGTTCCTTACTTAGGCCAAACGTTTTCTTTGTTCTTTAGAGAGCACTTTCACTTTTACTGAAGGCTGTGCCTCCCTGATGTGCAGATATATATATATTTTTAAATATAAATAAAGCTCTCCCTTTTTCCTCTGCAGATCACATGGTCTTTTGTTAACAGGACATAGGTGTAAGCTGTGAGACAGGCAATATTGCGTCAAAGATAAGTATAATGGGATTTGAAGCCACCTTTTGTGAAACATTTAGTGTGCCCTCTGGATCTGTTCAGGCCCACATATATCATTTTTATAGAACAATAGATTGTTACTGCATAGCCCTGACCGTAAGGCCTGATTGTTCTGACAACAATCCTAATTACACAGTCACTTATCTCCCATGGTCAGGCATTTAGTATCTACTAGGTTTTAGTATCAAACTAGCAGCTGCTTTTCCAATGATGAATCATTTTCAGCTACAGAAAGCGTGGCATTTTTACAGAACCCAGAATTCTCCTTTGGGGCATCCCAGAAACATAATATTTATATTTAGTTCAATGGATATCTCCACCACTACTGGATTTAATAGTTCATATTCCCCTAGTGGCAGGACAGACTAACCAAAATCTAGGCCTGTGGCAAAGTCGTATTTTATTCTGTTATCTTTTAAAAGCTGGCAGTTTTTAAAGTCATCATTAGACAATTGGTTAGAAAAGTATTTCCAAATGTGGTATATATTCTCTCCTAAATGCAGAAAAAAAAAAGAAACAGTGAGTGCTGTGCCAATATTTTAGTGGTGGAGAAATTAGGCACTATAATTATTCTCTACCTTATTAGAATGTCTCATCATGTTCGAAATTTTAACCCTAAAATCTACAATGATGTGGCATACACGTAAAATTTATACTTTTTCTCTCACTTTCTCTTATGCATGTGTCAAGGGCATCAGGATTGCTTGGGGCTCTCTGCTTAGCAGGTCCAATTAGCATGATGTCTTCAGTGCAGTGGGCCACCTGAATATGCTGTGAAATATTAAGGGGATCAGGAATTATTGAGCCTACATTATGATAACATGAATGTTAACACAGCTCTGTGGAAAATTGTGAATATAAATTGCTGTCACACCCAAGTGAATGTGAACTGGTTTTGATCACCTTTCCTGATCAAGATTTAAGAGAACTGCATGTATGTATCAAGTTCCAGAAACTGTTGATCTGCGCTAGTTAAAACACTAGGCCTAGCATAACAGCTGGTTTCGAGGCTTCTATTTTGTTCATTTAACATTAGACCACTGTCACCTACCCCATTTTGTCTGTATGTTGGGTAATTTTGGATGATATCCTGGTCATATAGATGTCAAATTGTGGGAACTCTGAATCATATATGTTCATACAATTAGTGTTATTTTTACCTATTTCAGCAGGTACTTTTCTTCACTGTGTTTAAACTGAAAACTCATTTGAGGCAGCAACTCGTCTCCAGTTTGAAATTTTTTTTTTTCCTTTCCAGCTGAGTTGCTTTGTGTCTATTCTGCATATTCATAATTTGAGAGTCTGTCAGGATGTGGAGCGACAGAGATTAAAAATGCCCTTTTCAGCTTTTATTCTCTGAAACATCTCAATAATTTTCCAGCATTTGTGGTGAACTGGCTATAGTTTTCTGATTCTCCAATCCAGGATATCAGTTGGTTTCTTCACCTTTATTGAGGCTATGGTGCTTGCTACATAAACTTCACTTAACCCCAGACTAAGAGCTGTGCAGTCAGGGACATATTTGTAGAGTTCTGTGTTTAGCTTCTGCCACTTCATCATATTTGGCCTGCTTTTGTCTATTATCTAGCAAGATCAGTATAGCAGCTTCTATCTCAGTTAAGATCTTTCATTTCTAGTTTAGTGATTTGAGTCTTTTCTGCATATGCAGAGTTCTGGAGTCTATCAGAAAAGTAAGTAAAGAGTGTTGATCCCTCCTTTTTTTCTTTTTTTAAATACAGTCACTGTATATAGAATTGTGGATTGGCAGTTTTTCTTTTATCAGTATTTGAAAGATATAGGGAAAGCTCTAATTGCTTTGAAATCTCAACAGGAGTCTTACCTGAACCCACGTGCAACTCCCAAGCTCAGAGGGCCCTTTAGAATTATTCTATTTGAGGCAAGCAGACCAGATTTTCTATCCACTTACTCTCTTCAGTCTAGCATGGCCTCCTGGAAGCCTGGGCTCACCTTCCTGGATTCTCATTAACTGTTTCTTTACTGCTCTCCTCATTAATAGACGCCTTCTACTCTGTTGTCTCTAGACAATTATTTTTTGTCTCTTTATTAGGAGCCTCTCTCTCTCTTTCCATATGATTAGTTAGTACAAATAGAATTGAAAAATTTACATAACATCACTTTCTTCATAGTCAAATTGTCAACAATCTCAAATGTTAAAACATAACTAGGAAACTAGAAGTAGGAAAGACAAGTAAATAGTTTTAAGAAAAATGTTCTCCTTGCCAAAACTCTGAACTACTTAAACTTACTCGGAGTATTTTTTTTTTTTTAATCTGGTTTTGTTTGCCCACTTTGTATCAGCACATTTCAAGTAGAATTCTCAATTTGACTGAGGATGAATGTAGAGACACAACAGGACAAGTAACAATTATTAAAAAAAAAAAAAAAAACTATAAGAAGGTAAGATAATTGACAAAGAAAAATGCAAGAATCATAAATAGCACAAGGGTGAAGAATTCTGTATACTTTAAACATAGTGTTATAGTTCTCTTTTATGACATGATACAGCCAATGACATTTTAACTAATGGAGATGAAACATCAGGAGAAAGTTAAAATCCCTTTAATATCCACTTTCTGATTTTCCCAATCATTTTTTAAAAATTTCACTCCTTCACTTTAAAATTACGAATGTATTATGTTAGATGCCTGGGCATGAAGAAGATATGCAAATATCTTTCCAATAAACCTACTTTGGTTCCCATTGCTTACAACTAAAATAATGTTAATTACTATATGATAGCATAATTTAAATAGATACTGGAAGCAAAAGTGAACTTACAAATGTAAAGAAACTCAAAGACCTAAACTGCCAGGGATATTTAAAATAAAAATACACCTATAAAGAAGAAAGGTGACAGATAGAGAATAAGGTGATTCACCATAACAGTGACAGTCAATCCTACAGACAGCTGTAATTAATTAAATAAGAAATAGTTATCAATGTTAAAAATAAATAATGATTTTGGAGTAGAGCATGAGTTGAATATACAGAGTGAATAAATTATGTTAAGAGAAACATAGTGAAATATCCAAATAAACACATCAATTACAGACAATAAATTACTGGAAAGGATAAAGATAATAGAAGGTTATAGACAGGAAAATTATCACATAAAAACCAGAAAAGAGGCATGCCACTGTATCTGCTTCTAGTGACGGCTTCAGGTTGCTTCTACTCACAGTAGATAGTGAAGGGTAATAGGCATGTTACCCTTGAAGCAGGAGAGAGAAGGTGGAGGTTCCAGGTTCTTTTTAGTAACTGGTTCTTACATGAACCAATAGAGCAAGAACTCGCTTGTTACCAAGAGGATGGCACCTAACTATTCATGAGGGATTTCCCCCCATTACACAAACACCTCATCTGGTCCTACCTTCAAAGCTGGGAAATAAATTTTAACATGAGGTTTGGGCATACAAACTTCCAAACCATAGCAACTTGATTTGTGAAAAATAAGATTCCTGAAAGGAAATGACAGAATATTAAATATATGTTATCAGAAAATTTAAAATTCTGGAAAGAATGGTGTTAACTGATCATCACGTCTCATGCAACCCTAGCCACTTTCCCATCACATAAAGTAGCACATAATTAGTTCAATAATTTGTTCTAGTCAGAGAGAAACATTTGAAACAATATTTTAATCTTTTCATTTACTGTTTACCATTTAATGGCTGTTTTGTATTATTTGTTTAGATTCCCGTATTCATAAGTAATAAAAATATTTAACTGGTAACATTATTGCTTACCAAGTACTTGTACCAATATTAAATCATTTTTGTTCTCAGTACAAAAAGAAAGGAGTAGAAGAGTTAAATATATTTGTAGATTTTTTTATTGCTTCTTTGATACTTTCTACTGAAGTTTTTAGAAATATAAAAGCTTTTTTGCATGATAAATGAGTTTACTTAGAGGCCAGCTCCATTTTTAATCTATTGTTATATGATATTTTCTAGCATACGTTATAAGAACAATAAATATTTTTGTCAAATAAGGATTTCCACAGTTCATAGTAATTATTCTTTAGAGACATTAAAAGATGAATAAAATGCAGTTTTTTTTCATAAGGCAGTTCTAAGAAATTTGGAAGTTTAGTTTAGGGTATAAATTACCCTGGTTTCTATTATCCCAGAAAAACAAAATAACAGAAAGGGAAGCTCTAATTCCAATTGTACCAATCTACCAATATTGCTTTTTTAAAGAATGTATGAATATTTATTTTTTGCATTACATCTGCATCAATTCCTTGTTTCTACTGCCAGTATATCAAATTTATGTACACATCTGTTTTTATTTTGGGGAATTTTATTCTTTAGCAATTTTTATTGACTTATGCTCAAATATACTGAGAATTGTTGTATACCGCGTATTTTAGTTACAGAATTCCTTAATTTAGGTCCAGTTTTGAAGTTAAGTTCTGATCCTAGCACAAGAAAATGATATCACACTAAGCTGAAGAGGTAGCTAAGAGTTTCCATTTGACAATGGGATGTTGTTAGAAAGAAAATCAGTATGGGTTTTCTAAAGCAAAAACCAGGATAAACCAGCCTTTCTTTCTCTCTGTTTACTTTGCCTGAGTTTTCCTCTGGTAATCACACAAAAGAGGAAAAAAATGACTTAATTTTGTTTTGCTGAAGCAATTATGTCTAATTACTGTGCTTCATTCAAATCAAGGTGTCATTTATGATCTCAGGCAAAGTTCAGCAAACATTTGTTAATATTGGATAGAAATTTTAATGTGAATCTATTCAAATTACTTCCTGTTACATTCTCTGCCTTATTCCTAACTTTTAAATAGAAGAGTCACAAAGTAGTGGTGATGAAAATACTGAAATTCTGCTGTTTCTTGAAACCATACTGCTTTGCTTTATTTTGCTATCTTCTTTTTTTTCCAGTTGTTACGATTTAGAAGTGAAGTTGATTGCCTCAATGCAGTCAGTAAAACTTTATAAGATGGACAAAAAGATATATTACACAACACAATTTTTTAATTTACTCTGATCAGCTTAAGTGTCCTCACTGCATACCACTGATTGTGTCTAGAGTATCTAGTCATCAACTTGATTGCTTACAGCAAAATAAGTGGAGTATTAGGTTATTTGTGAATAAGAAATGTGCACTGATGTGTTTTGTTTTCCCAATTGGCCCAAATGAAATGCTTGGTAAGGCAATAAAAAAATAGGAAATATTTGATTTGGGTTAGAAAGTAAGAATATGTAATATACAATCAGTATGTCACTATATATTACAAAATCCTGGATAATGACAATAAATGCATTTAAAATTAGACTGATTTTATTTATGGAGTTAGTGAAGTACTTGATGATAGATGAAGGGCTCTGATTCTTAAAATTATAAATTGATTCAACTCCACTACATGTATGCTTAATACTTTGCAACTTACAATGCACTTACACTTATGCTGTAGTAAACATTATAGCATCAAGCTATGAATAGAGCAGTGTTTGTTATAGTCCTAATTCATAGCAGAGAAAAGTATATAAGTTAAATGTCTTGATCAATGGCAGACAACTAGTGGGTGACAACAACTGCAGGACTCCAAGTCTTATGCTTTTTGTTCAAGTAATGTTTCCAGCATATCCCTCTTTCTCCATATCTTAGTACTTCTAGGTATACATGAAATAAAATGCAAAACAAAGCACCAACAGTATTTAAAACTAAGAAGCTAATTTGTAAAATATACAACTGCAGTATTCACAAAGAACACTCAAATACTAATCATATTGACTAGTTTTTAAGTATCAGGACTCCAGCTTGTTCCATTTAATAAAGAAAATAATGCCATGTATAATAAAAATATAGTTTATATTTCAGAACTGATATCTATTACTTTGGAATATGAATTTCTGATTCACATCTGAATAAGATAACTTTAATTATCTCATATTCTAGATTGTTATGAGGTCATTTGGCACTTTCACGTAGATATCCAAAATCATCTCCTCTGTACAGAGGGATTACAAAGAGTAAGTCAATTTTGCCATGGACTTTGTGGAATATAGCCATTAAATTCGATTACTTAACTCCATGCAAAGTTGTATCCATTCTCAATCTTTACATTCTGAGAAAATAAAGGTCATTTCTTTCAAAATTAAAAAATATATATTTGATTTCAATTTGGCTAAAATTGAATCACTTGAAGTTAATTAGATAAATTGGCATCTGGATCAGTTATGATCATTTCTGGTAAGTCAAAAGGTTATTACAGTGAGGAAAATATCAAGATTGTGTAGCTAGAAAATCAAGAGTTGGTGTATATGCAGGACTAGTAAAACCTGTGGCTCAATAACATCAGAGTTTCCTTTTTTTTTTTTTAAATGCTTTTTGAGATGAGGTCTTACTGTGTCACTCAGGCTGAAGCACATATCTTGGTTCACTGCAGTCTTGACCTCCCAGGCAAAATGATCCTCCTACCTCAGACTCCCAAGTAACACAAGCACATGCTACCACACCCAGCTAATTTTTGTATTTTTTATAGAGACAGGGTTTCACCATGTTGTCCAGGCTGATCTGGAACTCCTCCACTCAAACAATCCACCCACCTTAGCCTCTCAATGTACTGGGAACATAGTCATGAGCCTCCATGCCAGGCCTCAAAGTTTCCATTTCTTTCTGCCTTGGCAAACACATTATTTTATTCTAAGTTTATTTGCCCTCACAGTACTGGATGGCTACCATCTGCAATCTGAGGAAATAAGTCTTAATTTATACCTAGCCAAGAAAAGAACACCAAGTCCACAGTTTGTTAAAAGAAGTTCATTGTTCTTTGGTCAGAAAAAGATGTCTACAGCCAGTCCATGAGGGTTTGTCATTACAGAGAGTCACTCAAAATGTATATACCACCTGTTAAATATGGTTGTGATGAAGCATACAATAAGTTTTAATGTTCCTCAGGAAAATACTGCTCATAAGTATACATATACATATACACACACACACACACACACACACACACATATATATAATATAGATACCAACACATTATATATATATATATTATATATACATACAAACACATTATATATATTATATTATATATATATATATACACAAACCCATTTTATATTTGTGTATTTATGTTTGTGTGTGTGTATGTGTGTGTGTGTGTGTGTATTTTTGTCTAATACTATACCATGTGTGAAGCATAGTAAAATTCTATGGTACCAATGATTTTAGATCTGGTTTGAATCAGAGCTCTTCTTCATTGAAAGGATTAATCTATTCAGATGAATGACTTCTGCAAAATAGGGAGGGCTAAGGGATGCTTGCAAGACAAGTAAAATATTCACTGTTGCATTTGAGCAGTATGTTAGGAAAATAATTCCTCACATTACACATTAGATAACCTAAGCAAATCCACTCATTTGTCATACCTAATTTGGTCAATTTTCTTCGTGTTTTACACACAAAGAAATAGTGAATGTTTACTCTACAATTTTACTATGAATCAGAGGTGGAAACTTCCTGTGTAGTATATTACCATCATAAAAATGTGGGACTAGGACTGGGTCCTCTGGGCTCAGAGCACAGCTCCAGCTTTTTTATGTGATGTGACCTGGAGTAAGTTGCATAAATTATTTTTGAATCTCACTTTCTTTATTTTTCATTTATAAAACAGCTAATATTAAAACAAAGCTGTGAGGATTTACGTCCTAGGGAAGCTGTAAAGGTTATAATAATTAATATACTTCAAACAATCTGAAAAGTGCATGGTACATATTAAAGGTTAAGTAAATAGATGCTATTATACTTTATACATTGAAGTTAAGCAGCTAACATTATAAATTCATTACCATGAGGAAAACAAACAAAAAAATCTCTATAGACGTACAGAAGGTGTTTAATCCACCAGTAAAAGAAAAATAAAATAAGCTAGCTCAGGTAGTTAATATATTTGTGTGTGTGTGTGTGTGTATAATAAAAGTTATCAGGTTATCTGGCAATCTGAGATAGAGTTTTATTTTCTTTCATTTCCTTGAAATATTCAGAATTATCATAGCAAAATGCCATCATTATGGACAACTTGCAGAAAGATATATGAATTGTTTTGTGAAAATATAATGGACTTACATTCTGTTAGCAACTTCTTTCAGTGCAGTAATTTTTTTTAAGGGGCAGTGGCAACGTGGGATTAACACCTTAATCTAGCCCATTGCACTAATCATATGAAAGAGCATTTGAATTAGCTTAAATAGATGCAGTGATCTGAATAGCAATTCTCATAGTAAAACCGGCAGTAATAAGAAAAAGAATGTTATTTATCCTTGAAATGGCAGAATACTATCAGTATAATAGATCTTATCTATTTATCTACACCTAATGCACTTTCTCTCAATATTTAAGTAACTGTAGGTTTTAATTAGTTTTATTGAATGTGGAAATTTCCCTCGAATTTTAGTTTATACATTTTTACACACTGCTAAATATTTATGACATTGTAAGTTAAATATAGAAACCTATGTGACCATCACATGTACCCCTTTTGAAGGGACATTTACCATGAAGATAAACTGATATGTCACCACTTAACTCAGAATAAAAACACACATTACACATTCTTTTCATTTTACATTCAGTATAAGTTTTGTTATTGGTTAAATATATTAAACATAGAAAATATTCCTTATTGATACAGTATTCATAGCTCTTACTTACTGGGAGGCCTTCCCTGTCATTTCCATTTCAAGTACCCCACAGCTATATCCTTCTCTGACTCTGACAATTTACACAAGCTACAACTATTTTATTTGATTGGATCTCTTTTTTGTGGTTGTTACTAATATACTGAAATTCTGTCTTACTGTGTTTTCAGTTTGGCACAAAATAATTGCTCAATAAATTCAGATACAACTCTAAAATTCTTTATCTAAAGCCCCGAGGGCCACATGTATTCATAAGTAAAATAATTTTTTAAAAAATTTTAGATATACAAAAGCAAACATGTACCAAATATTACATCTCATCAGAGTCTGGAGGAATCCCCTGTAATCAAACACAGTAATATTCCTTCAGCAAAACATATGAGTATTCGAAAGAGTGAGATCAATAAGAAATCTAGCTATCCTCATGTCAGTTCAGGTAAGGCCAGATATTGCTACCAAAATATATCTCAAAAAACTTCATGTTGTCACAATTTGTAGTTTTATCAGTAATGGCTAAAATCCTTAAAAGGGGAATAATACAGAATTATACAGAATTTTAAAATTTCTACAAAAAGTGTCATATGAAGGCTTATTAAGTAGAGATTATGAAAATGTTGAATGAAAGAAGTTCGATAAATTGTGAGCAAGAGGCCATTCATTTAGTCTTTTCGAATTTGAGAACATAGTAGAAGACCCAAACATAGATAAAATCCAGTAAGTAGCGGCAGAATAAACAATGAAAGTTAACTCATATCCTGTGCCCATTCTTTGCAATACACTTTTCTCTACACGTTATCAACTCATTTAATACTCATGACCACATGAAATAGCTGCTGCTTTTATCCATTTATCAAGTGAGAAAATGAACAGGTTATTTCCCTGAAAATCATAGCAATACAAAGGTAAATGCTGGGATTCAGTATAGAAAATGTAGCTCCAGAGTCCATGCTCTTAAATATGGAGTGATGCTTCACATATTCCCATTATGTTGGGCACATAGCAGTACTTAGTAAATATTAGCAGAACTAAATTAAGAAAGTCTAAACTAAATTTTAGTTAGCTTATACTTAATAGGTAAATAAATCTGAAACGTTAAGTTACTATTAGCTCATGGGGTGCAAAGTATTACAGAATATTTTCTAAAGTAGAAAATACAGCTATATACCTCTAAAACTACTTCTGAGGGCCTTATAGTCTTATGACATTATGAAGACCAATAGATGAATATATTTTGTATGTAACAATATGACAACCAGCATAGTAATAAATGGATTAGAGTCAAAAAAGAAACATTCACAGAAATGCTTTACATGGTCAGTAGAATGTGATGAAATCCATAATACTAAAAATTAAAATATTTACTCAACTCCAATAAACTGCAGAGTTTTAATAGTAGCCATTTAACAAAACATTAGAAAAATATATACAAGGTAAGTTGGACTTGTATACATTTCCAAAAAGCACTTCAGGCTATTTTGATAATGCCATTTATTATATCAAAATTTCCTTTAAAACTTTCTTGACATAGTTATTGGTTATGATTTCACTGTTCATTTTTGTTCTCCACATATATAGCAGAGAAATTCAGGAAGAAAAAAGTTAAAAAGATTGTAAAAACAACAGAAGATTGAGTAAAATCCAAAACAAATGCAAGACAAAAGTAAAATGCAATACTATGCGCATTTACATCACCACTTAGGAAAAGGTTTTTGCTCCATCACGAAATGTAAGATAGCTTTCCAGCCTTGTGCTATGGATGGAAAATAAACGATGTATTTGTAAATATCTAACATCTTTCAAAGGTCTACCTCTACAAACAAATCTATAATCCATGGTAAAGAATTGTGTTAGAGGTGCGACTTTGGAAGCACAGAGAAGAAAATGGAGGAAATTAAGCAAATCTTAATTTGAGGCAGGTGCTGAAGAATGGAAGTAGAGGCCAGTGGCCAGGATTAATGAGCGATATTCTATAAGAAATTGGAAGCATAAAACTAGGAACTTCTGAGTTGTGTAGGGAAACACCTGAACACTAGTAGATCCATGAACTTGACTCAACTTTTAACTTTAATACTTATTTCAAAAATTAGTTGAATATATGTTTTATAAAATAGAAAAATTTAATAATGGATTACATTTGAATAAAAATTTGATACAAAATTATAGATTAATTGCTTTTAAAACATGTTTTTAACATTTTGCACCACCATCTGGCATATGTTATCTATGAAAAGAGCAGATCTTGAAAAATCTGTTATCAATTGGATTCATACAGCTAGACTACCATCAAGACAACATTAGAGGCCTGGTAAGTGGGGAATTATGGAGGACACGTGAAGAATGATCCCTGGTGAGCATTTCCTCAGCCATCTTCCTAGATAAGACTTTGACAAAGATTATAAGGTGTTGCAGAGCAGCTGAAGATGAAGCCCTGACTTGAAAAGTTGAGTGATGATAGTAAAACAAGAAGCACATTATTTATGGTTTTCTCTGAATTTCAGGATATGTTCATTTCCAAGCTATGCTACCTTTTTACTCTCTACCTTACCCCTACTTGTACTTCCCCTCCACAATTAGGAATTAGAATTAAAAAAAAAAAAACACTGTAAATAGAAGTGTTTACTTATTTTTTTTTCTGTAATGCTTTCAGATTTTTCTAAGGCAAATGAACACAGAGCTAGTTTTTAACTAAAACCAGAGAAAGGAAAAAGAAAATACAAAGAAAGAAAAATATTATGAAATTTAATACCTAAAAATATTATTTCTCCTTATAAATTGCCTGTATTACAAAGTTTAATACTTTGCTTGGGTTTATAGGCAACAAATACTAGGTTTTATTAGTCAAAGGCCGTATATTTAAGAAGGTAATTTTGATCCGTAAGAGAGTGACGTGAGTTAGCAAAGAACAATGTCATCAAGTTAAATGGATAATAAAATGTTCACTGGTGAAAATGTTGGAAAATTGATTGTGGTAACAGTTGCAAAACTCTGTGAATATAATAAAACCATTGAGTTATGCCAAAAAAATGTGTGGTACTATAGATTATAAGTAGTTCTATAAAGATTCAAAAACATGGTTAATAATTTTAGTGAATGAATATTAGATGCAGTATATTTAGGGGGAATCATAAAAAAACTATCTTTTAAATTCATAATTGTATGGTTTAATTTGATGCCAGAGGCAGCTGAGACATATGATAGACAACATTTTTAAAGATGATAAAAGTATTAAAGAATATCACTAAAGGATTTTACTCTTAGTGTCAGGACAGACTTGACAGGCAAACACTTGAAAAGATAAAAGAAAAACTAATCTAAATCTGAAAAGCAAACTATAACAGAACCTACACATTGGTGGAATTATTCTTGAAATAATAGACAGCTATCAATCATGATATGTGGCATGGCACTCCTTGTATATTCATTCTGCTCTCACTGTTCTGGCTCAGATATCATGGCACTTGAGATCTGTGAACTGACTGAAGAGGAAAAAGAGAGCAGACTGCCTCAAAACATTGACCCCCAAAGGCTGGCCATGTGGGAAGCCAACTTTCCTCCCAGTGTCAAAAGGATAATGAGAATGGGAGGAGGCAGCAGCCACTCACTTGGTTGCAAGAGTGACAGCAGAACCCTGTTATTTTTATAATGGCAATTGTCATTGTAAAGATCACTTTGGGGCTGTGACTCAGAAAGTTAGTCACTTAATCACAAACTTAGCAACCACTTAGAGAAAAAAACTGCAAGGCAATGTTTCCCTGAGAAATGACTTTGCAGGATAATAAGGATCTATCAGAATTGTAAAAACTAATCTCAGGATGTTAATAACGTCTAAACCATGAATTTTTATGCATTTCTCATTTTATGATAGAGCACTTACTCAAACATCTGTAATATACAAAGACTACATAATGACAATGAGGCAATATAACTGGTTTCTCTCAACTTTATTTCTCTGGACAACAGTTACATTCAGTGCATTTTCTTTAGATGATATCATCTGATATGCTAATAAAGTATTCTTTTAAACTTCTTATATCAATGCTACTTGCACATATGTGTTTTGGATCACTCATTTTGTTTCCAGTGTAAAAACAGTCACTTACATGGGAGTAATAATTAGGATGGGAAGTAACTTAATTCTTGCCTCAATTAATTTCCTTGTCTGTCAAAGGGGCCTAATAATGTTAACAGTACTAGTTTCATAAATTCTGAAGAGATTAAATTAGTTAATAGGAATAAAAACTTAAAACAATGTCCAAGACATAGTAACTATTCAATTAATCGATACAATTAAATTCAATATTATAACTTGTCCAAAACATTTGGGTTTTTACATTTCTGGGAAAAGATTGCATGAACCCAATGTGATTCCTTCATTTACATTTGTTAATTTACATTTGTTAATTCATTTATTATACCAAACATCCATTATAAATCATATTCAAATTTCATTCTCCTCTGTCTTTCTCTACTTTAGAGAATCAAAATTTTAAGCTATGATCATGAGAATTTATTATGCTATTGGCAAAAATATTGGTTATTTCTGTGATATACAATGTTTTAAGTAATTCAAATTATGACTGATAATATTATATCAAGACATTTCAGATCTAGGAATTTACTCGATTTCTGGGACACTTTCTTTAATTATATATATATATATATATATATATATGTACACACACACAAATATAAGGGGGGTTTAGGGTCACTTCTTATCTGCAATGTTTCCCATATGATTGACATATCAAATAAGCTTACTTATATTAACATTTCTCTTTTGAAAGACTTCATATGGAATTTTATTTTGGAAAGTTTGTCGAACATCTAAGTGAAGATTTTGATTGTACTATTCCTTATAAAAATCTGAAGTTTAGGGTAATAGTTTCGGCTAGTGATAAACTTTTAAAGTTTATGAGCATATAGATCATACTTAAAGATGAGAAACTTGATGGATAATGAAGGAATAATGACAGGGAAGAAGGTCCAATAACTAATTCCTGAGGCATTTCAAAGTCATTATTTTATACTCTGAGGAGGAACAAGCAAAAATGGCTAAGAAGAATTTTACAGCCAAATAGAAACAATGCCAAAAGTGTGTGCTGCCCAGGAAATAAAATGACGAATGTTTTTAAGAATCAAAGGAGATTTTAATTTTTATGTTAAATAAGAATGGGGTTTGAGAATTGACCATTGGATATCATAATTTGAAGATCACTCTGAATGGAGGTAAGAGTGATTTAAATACAAACCTGATTAGAATGGGACCAAAAAAGCATGAAAAGATATAATATGAACATTGCTGGCAATGACAATTCTTAGGAGAAATTTGAAAGAGAATATAGAATGGGGTTTTGGGTCAAAATTATTTTTTTAAACAAAAAGTGTACGTTTTCAAGTTTATTTTATGATGGAGTTTATCTGGTAGAAATGGAAACTTTAAAATCATGGAATAATATTTAATGACCCTATCATATAAGAAGATGAGTTTCAGTTAAATGTACTTTGGGTGGCTCTACTGGGTAAAGTTCATGGTTCCATGGCTTTGAGTGGCCCTACTGCTCACAACACACACAACAGCGCCCTGGGGGACCCCACACATAAGGCACTGGGTAAGAGTATCATGGTCTGCCAAACCAGAGAGGAACTAGTTCCCAATCCCTCCATTACACTCCAGGACTCTGGCAAGAATGGCAGCCATGGTGATTGTTGAGTTGCCTTCCAGGCTCATTCTTTCCTTGTCTTACAGAATAGCACCTGGCATCTATTGAGGTATTGTTTAGGTCAGTGTTTAATATGCCTACTAATCTCCTTATCAGATGGTTGCTTGACCACACCCTTAGTGTTTTCTTATAAACACCCTTTCTTATTTCTTGCAATACAGATAGGACGAGAGTTTTCCGAGTCTTTAAGTTCTTATTCCTTTTTGCTTAATAGTCCATATTCACATAATTTTTTCTCTTCTTTCATTTTAATATAAGAATTTTCATACATGCTTAAACAGTTTGCATAAAAATCCCTTAGCTAACTATCCAATTTCATCACTTAAAATTTGTACCTTCCATAAAACATTAGGATATGAACTTGACTCAGCCAAGTTCTTTGCCACTGTTTAACAAGGACTGCCTTTTCTCCACTTTCTAAGAACATGTTTCTCATTTGTATTTGGGAATATCAGTTTGGCCGTTATTGCCCATATTTTTCCCAACATTCTTTACATGATTATTTATGTATTTTCTAAGGAAATGAAAACTTTTACAACTCTCCTCTTTTCTCTCTGAGCTCTCATTAGAAAGAATCACCTAGTTTTCCATACTAGGAAAAACCTACAACGTGGTGAATTAAAAGTCCATTCACAGCAATGTAGATTTTTCCTAGTATGGAACAAAAAATTCTTCCAGCCTCTACCTACTGGCCAGTTTAAAAGCTGCTTTCATATTTTTAAGTATTTGTTATAAAAGCACCTAAGTAAAGCTGCTTTCATATTTTTAATTATTTGTTACAAAAGCACCTAAGCTTCTCAATACCAATGTTTATCTTAATGTGGGATGCTGTAACAAAGTACAATAGATGGGGTAGCTTAAACAACAGAAATTTATTTCTCCCAGTTCTGGAGGCTGGAAGTCTGAGATTAGGGTGCCAGCATGGTCTAATTCTGGAGAGCGCCCGCTTCTGGGTTGCATATGCTGTCTTCTTGTGTCCCCACATCACAGAATCAAGACCAGAGAGCTATCTGGGATCCCTTTGAAATGAACATTAAACCACTTATGACCTCATGACCTAATTACCTCCCAAAGGCCCACCACCTAGTACCATCAGATTGAAGATTAGAATTTCAACGTATGAATTTTAGGGGAAAATTAACATTCAGTGTATAAAAAACTAAACATAGATCTTTCTTCTTTCACAGAAATAAACTTAATATGAGTTACAGACCTAAATATGAAACAGAAAACTGAAATACCTTTAGAGGATACCATAGATGAAAATGTAGCTGAACTGGGACTTGGTTAAGCGTTTTTAGATACATGATACACGAAAAAGACACAAATAATTTAGACCTATTAAAATCGAAATTTGATAAGAGCAAGCCACTGTTAAGAAAATCAGAACAGTAGCCAAAATCTGTGGAAAATATTTGCAAGACAGATATCTGAAAAGGTTTTTTTCCCAAACTATACAAAGAACTCTTAAGCCTTAAATATAGGAAACAACTCAATTCATAAATATGCCAATGATCTGAACAAGAAATCTCAGCAAAGAAGATATACAGATGGCAAATAAACATATGGACAGATGCTCAACATCATTTGTCATTAGGAAATTGCAAATTCAAATAATAAAGATGTATCACTATACTCATATTACAAGGGCTAATATTTAACAGAAAATGACAATACCAATTGCTTGCCAGGCTTTGAAGCCACAGGAGCTACTTTTTATCGCTAGTGAAATGTAAATTGATACAGCCACTTTGATAGGCAGTTTCAAACGCTTCTTACAAAACAAAACATATTCTTACCATATATTTCCCCTATCACACTCCTAGGTATTTATCCAACTGATCTAAAAGATCACATTTATATAAAAACACACATTCACAAGTTTATAGCAGTTCTATTTATAAACTCCAAAAACTGGAACCCACCAAGATGTCTTTCAATATGTGAATTTAAGAAGAAATTTATACATCCATGCAATGAACTGTTATTAGCAATAAAAAGAACTGGAGTATCAGACCATGAAAGAACATGGATGAATCTTAAATGCGTATTTCTCAGTGAAAGGATCAGGCTGAAATGACTGCCCATGCTGCATGATTCCAATAAAAGATACTGTGGGAAACCCAATCCTATGGTAACAGAAAATGCCAGTGGTTTGATATAATGCACATGGATTTTTTTGATGTGGTTTGATACGATGCACAGGAAATAAGCAAAAAAAAAAAATTGGGGGCAGAAAAGCTATTTTTTATGATACTGCAATGGTGGATACATAATATTCTGCATTTGGTGAAAGCCATGGAACTTAAGAATACAAAGAGTAGACTTCAACAAATGGACATTGGAAAAAAATCATTCAGGAGTTGGAGGAATCCCAGGGTGAAGTGAAGAGTGACAAGATAAGCTATTGTTATAAATGCATAAAAATTTAAAAAAAAAACCTCAGTAATGTGAATAGAGGGAAATGTGTAGACTTAAGTAACTTTGCAAATGAGCAGTCTATAACACCGTCTAAAGGCAAAAGAACCTGTACATAAGCATTGCAAAGTATTTGATAAGTTGTTTCCAATGGAATATGGGCTAGCCATTCTTATTCCACTGTATCATATACTGAAATTGAACAGTTATATAAATGGATGTTAAATAGTAGGACCCAGGTTTCTCATTGCTAGAGTGGGAGGTACAGAGAAACAAAGGTAGGAGCCTAGCATGACCTACGTTGTAATGGATTAAAACTGGAGACAATGGGATCAGTTTAACGTTACAATGTAAATAAAATGATCAAATATAGAAATATTTAAAGATATGTGAAAATATACAGGTTAGCATACAGGCATACATTTCCTAACTTTGTCAGCTGAGAGAGCCTAGCAGCACTGAACCTACTTGACAAAGAGCATACCTAGCACCCAGATCTTGACCTCTATCATTCTCCATTAAAAGGAACCAGAGTTCCTGGGAGTAATGGCTGATTCTAAGACTGGGGAAGGAAATATACAGATGAAACTGGGGTATCTTGTAGATGTAGAAAATTAAAACGTGCAAAAAAACCATAATAACTCACAAGGAACAAAGGAACAAACCAAGGGAGCTCTAAATGAACAATTTGTTCAACAACATAAATAATGTTTCATTAGAACACAAAATATATTGAACATCTATTAATTGCCACTGATAAAAATAAATAACGGAATAAATAAATAAATGTGGGGGAGATATAAGCCTCCCATAAATAAGATTTTCAAATATTTTATGTAAATAGCCTTCAACGAGGTAGCAGCCCTACCTTTCCACTTTTTCAATGTAGATTGTACTTTCTTCCAAAGAGTATGGTACAGAAAGAAAAGGGGGTGTGAAATAACTTTACACTTACAAACACTACATGAGAAAAACACTGATCATCAACAATGACAAGAAGCATGAATGTATGTACTCATGATAGGATGCGATGGAAATGGCAGTTTGCCTCTGTGGTTTTCCTCCTCAAAACACATAATCTCAGTCAGATTATGTGAAAAGCATCATGGTGTCTCACAAAAGGATATTCCAGAAAATGTCTTCACAGGACTCCTCCAAACTGTAAGGGTCATCAAAAACAGCAAGTTTTGGAAACTGCCACTAACAACAGGAGCCACAATTTAATATGGTAGAGTGGGTGTCATCCTGGAACATAAAGTGAATATTAGATAAAATGTTAAGAAATCTGAATAAAGTGTAGACTTTAGTTAAAAATGATGTATCAATACAAATACATTAACATAAAGAAGCTAATGTAAGCTATTAATAGGAAGAAAAACTTTGGCTATAACTCTCACTACTATTTTCACATTTTTCTATACTGTTTAAACTGCCCTAAAATACAGCATTTCTTTAAAAAGCACATCATGTTTACTACCCTTTTATTTCAACTACATAGCTGCTTTAATTTTATTTTCTAATATTGTAGCCATAATTTTGATTGAACTTGCATATTTAGAACTTCTCATCCATGTATTTATAATCCCTTATTAGTACTGAATTACCATTTTACATGTTTATTTCATCTATTACACCTCATTTGTTACTTTCTTCCAAAGAGTACAGTACAGAAAGAAAAGGGAGTGTGAAATAACTTTATGCTGTACAAACACTACGTGAAACTAACACTGATCACCAACAATGACAAGAAGCGTGGATGTATGTACTCATGATAGGATGTGATGGAAATGGCAGTTTACCTCTGTGGTTTTCCTCCCCAAAACACATAATCTCAGTCAGATTATGTGAAAAGCATCACACTGTCTCACAAAAGGATATTCCACGAAATGTCTTCACAGGATTCCTCCAAACTGTCAGGGTCATCAAAAACAGCAAGTTTTGGAAACTGCCAGAAACTATTATTTCGCCTCTGCATATTATACATAATAACATTTGTCATTACTGTATCTCATTGTCATGTAAAAATACTTAATGTATAATGTGGGAATTATTTCAATTTGTTACTTTAATTTAAAAAAAATTTTTTGACTAGATGATACCTTGTAAATTACCTACATAGAATAGTTATCCTATAAACTTGCAAATGAAGCATTTTATCACACAGAATTTTAAGGGAGGATTTCCAGTATTATTGGATGAATCAAAGACACTGTTGGCAGAAATTTAACATCCACGGCATTATATTATTTAACAGTACAGAGTTGAGTAAGCTCCATCAATTAACTTTACCATCATTATTCTCCCAATAAACATGGATGAAGAGATTATGTACTACACTTGGTGAGCTTTAAATTTCCAAATGGCTATAGTGCCTATGATTCTATGGGTCCTTTAATGGTGAAGGAAGCCCTTTGCTTGAACAATGTATCAATTAGTGATACTTTCAGTTGTAAATGGCTGAAAAACCAAGAGGCTTCAACAATCAGAGCCTCGCAAATAACAAGGCAAATGTTGGTAGGCGCTCTGTTGGCAATGTTTTTCATTCTTCATTGGCACAAGATGACTGACTTAATTCCAAGGCAGGAAGTGGAGATTTACCAGAAAGAGGAATGCAAAATATTTCCCTAGAGTTCCTTAGTGTACTTATATTTAGCATGTCATTGGTATGATTGGCATAAATTCAGTTCTAATTACAAAGAACATGGCTAAAATGATTATTACTGCCTGTATATTGGAGGTGGAGAAGGTAGAATTTTTACTGAATTATTAATCAGCAATATCTTCAAAGGCATGAAAGAAGTAAACTGTAATTGCATAAAAATATGTATATCCTCTGTCAACATAGTGTTCATATTTAGTATAGATATTTAAAACAAATATAGCTTATGTTTGAATCTAAGTATATTTATAATGCTATTTAATATTATTAATCCATTGACAGCTACATGTATTAATGTTATATGTAAATTTTTATTGTAAGTAAACACAAGGTATATTTTTATACTTAGGTTAAAATTATTTATTAATGAGTCAGAAGAGTTTGTAATAACATTACCACTATTACTCTTTTCTGTGGTACCTTTTCTTGGCAAATGCAATGTTTCTATTTGTGCACAAGCCTCTGAATGTGTATGGGTTTATTTACATAATCTTAATTCCTGTAACAACCCTCAAAGAAATACCATTGTCTATATTTTATACATAATAGAAGAAAGATTTAAACTAACTAATTAAGTGTCATCTGTCTCATAGTTTAAAATGGAATAACCATTCTAGGCCTATCTACCTCACAGACCACAAAATAGAGTACAGATACAAAGATCTCCAAATACAGAGACTGGGAGAAATTTTGTCCTATCTTTTAAGGACTCATTATATATTTTGTATCAGCTATTCCTGTGAAAATAGTTTTGAGCCACGTGCACAAAGTTTACCAAAAAAATCCAAAAACTAAGGAAGACAACAACAATAAAATAGATGTTTGACAACAATGGGAGTAAATTCATTGAAGAAAAAAATAAATTATCTCTTCCTACGAAATGCATTATTTCAGAAAAAGCAATAGTTTCCATTGCTTTATCCAGTTTAATATAGCACATATCAATAAATGGAAAAAACATTACAGAAAATGATTATTTCTTGTTGTGCCTGAAGGTTAAATGTTGTCAACAGTTCTCTTTTTTATTTTTCAAAATCTTGTTATCTGTTGGCATTTAAGAATTTTAAAAAGTTAATAAAATACAGAGCTTTACTTACTTCATTTAAGTTTATAATAAATAATTTAGAATGATTCTGTAGAGTGTATACTGTTGAAAACATACTAATCCAGAGATAAACTCTCAACTCATGGAGTTGTGGATGCATTATAGTGGGTTTCATTTCAATAAAAATAATCGTATGGGCCTGACGCTATAAGGCAGAAAACCGTGCCAAAAACCAATGAAGGAGAGAATGTATGTAATGATTTAGCTTGACAAGTCATGTTTGAGCATCTGAAAATTGTAAAAGAAAAAGAAAACACAGAATAAACCCTGTACTGGCAAAACCCCAAGAATTCATGTTGAATTTAATGGATTTGAAAGTACTATAAATAAGTCATGACTCAATATTGAGCAAAGATCTCTTCCTGGGAACTAAACAATGCATACAGTTAAATATCTGACAGAGCCCAAGTGATTATGCCTCTATAAATAGAATTTATTCAAAAGGGGTCTATATCCAAAGTACATGTGTAATAAAGAAAAATAAATTGCTTTTTGCTTTTTAAAATCTCTTTAAGCTCATTCCCAATTATTTTCTATTTCCTTAAAGAAGTCACATATACATATAAGAAAAGCTTCTTATATAGGATCAATACATTTTTATAGATACATAATAATTTTACATATTTACAGAGTACGTGTGGTATTTTGATACATATATACAATGTTTAACAAGCAAATCGGAGTATTTAAGATATCTATCATGTGAAATATTTATCATTTCTCGGTGTTGGGAACATTTCTAATATTCTCTTCTAGCTACTATGACATACACTATAAATTATTAGTAACTGTATTCACCCTACTATGCTATTGAACACTAGAACTTACTTACACCTTTTATCTAACTGCATGTTTGTACCCATTAGATTCCAGCTCTACCTTTCCAAGTCTCTGATAGCCATCTTTATACTCTTTACCTTCATAAGATCAATTTTTTTTTTTAGGTTCCACATATGAGTGAGAAATGCAATTTTTGTCTTTCCATGCCTAGCTTATTTCACTTAACATAATGACTTCCAGTTCCATCCAAGTTACTGAAAATACAGCACTGTTTTCTTTTTTAGGACTTAGTAGTATTCTGTTGTGTATATTTACCACATTCTCTATCCATTCATCTAATGATGAATACTTAGTTTGGCTCCATATCTTGGTTACTGTGAATAGTAATGCAATAAAATATGGGAGTGCAGATGTCTCCTCAGCATGCTGATTTCCTGTCTTTTGGACATATATGCAGTAGTACAATTGCTGGATCATGTGGTAGTTTTATTCATAGTTTCTGAGAAACCTCCATTCTGTTTTCCATAGTAGTCACACTGATTTACATTCCCACCAATAACGTAGGAATAAAAGAGATCCCCTTTCTCCACATCCCCGTCAGCATTTGCTATTTTTATGTATCTTATAACAGCCATTCTAATTGCAGCAAAATGATATTTTATTATGGTTTTGGGTTGCATTTTTCTGATGATTAGCAATATTGAACATTTTTTCATAGACGTGTTGGTCATTTTTATGTCTTCTTTTGAGAGATATCTATTTAAATCCTTTGCCCATTTTTTAATGTCATTATTTGTTTTTTCCTGATTAGTTGTTTGAGTTCCTTGTGTATTCTGGATATTAGTTTATTATTAGATGATTAATCTGAAAATATTTTCTCCCATTCTACAGGATGTCTTTTCACTCTGTTGAGTTTTTTCTTTGTTATGCAGAGGCTTTTGAGTTTAATACAGTACCATTTGTTCCTTTTTGGTTTTGATTCTTGTTCTTGTGAACTCTTAGTCATAAATATTTGCTTAGACTAATTTCCTAAAGTGTCTCCTTCATGTTTTCTTCAAGCAGTTGTATAGATTTGAATCCTATGTTTAAATTTTTAATCTATTTTGAATTGATTGTTGTATATGGTGAAAGAAAAGGGTCTCCTTTCATTTCTGACAAGTGGATATAAAGCTTGCTAAGCACCAATTGTTTAAAAAGATTTGCTTTCCCAAATGTATATTGCTGGCAGCTTTGTCAAAAGTCATTTGGCTATATATACTTGAACTTCTTTCTAGGTGCTCTATTCTGTCCCATTGGTCTGCATATCTGTTTTACTGTGTTGTTCTGGGTACTAAAACTTTGTAGTATATTTGGAACTCAGGTAGTGTGATGTCTGCAGGTTTTTTTTTTTTCTCTTTGCTCAAGATTTTTTGGTAATTTGATGTCTTCTGTGGCTCCATACAAATTTTAGGGCTTTTCTTTTTTCTACTCCTCTGAAGAATATCTTTGGTACTTTGACAGGAATTGATTTGAATGTGTAGATTGCTATGGATAATATGGGCATATTAGAAGTATGGTATTTTGTTCTTCAGCATAAGATGTCTTTCAATTTGTTTGTGGCCTCTTAAGTTTATTTTATTAGTGTTTTATGGTTTTTAAGGACCTTTTACCTCTTTGGTTAAATTTATTCCTAGGTATTTGTTGGGTAGCTATTATAAAAATGATGGTTTTCTCAATTTATTTTCAACTGGTTCACTATTGGTGCATAGAAACACTATTGATTTTTATATGTTGATTTTTATCCTGTAACTTTACTGAATTTGTTAGTTCTAAAAGTATTTAGATGGAGTATTTAGGTATTTCTATGTTTAAGATCATGCCATCTACAGAGAGAAATCATTTAAATTTCTTTTTCTAATTGCTTTTATTTTTTTCCATTATTATTATTATTTTTAATTCATTTTACTTTAGATGCATACTATATCTGGCATTTTTCCCCGTGTTATCCCTCCCCGCCCTCCACTCCCTCCCCATCCCCATTGTCTCTCCCCAATCCCCCCAACTGTCCCTGTGTGTAATGCTCCTCTCCCTGGGTCCACGTGTTCTCGTTGTTCAACACCCACCTATGTACAATAGCAAAGACCAGGAACCAACCCAAATGCCCATCAACGATAGACTAGAAAAAGAAAATGTGTTACATATACACCATGGAATACTACACAGCCATAAAAAATGATGAGTTCGTGTCATTTGTAGGGACTTGGATGAATCTGGAAACCAACATTCTCAGCAAACTGACCCAAGAACAGCAAGCCAATCCTTTTTTTTTTTTTTTTTTTTTTTTTATCTTGCCTGATTGCTCTGGCTTAGAATTGAGTATTACATTGAATTGTGGAAAGTGGGCCTCCTTGCTTGTTCTTCTTCTTAGAGGACAGGCTTTCAGCGTTTCCACATGGATTCTAATGCTATTGGTGAATTTGTTACATGCAGCCTTAGTTTTACTGAGGTATGATCCTTTTATGCCTAGTTGGTTAAGAGTCATTATTATAAAGAGCTGCTGAAGTTTATCAAACACTTTTTCATTTATTGAAATAAGCATATGGTATTTCCCCCTTTCTCTGTGGATAAGATATATCACACTTATTGATTTGCATATGCTGAACTATCCTGACGTCCCTGGGATAAATCTCATTTGATCATGGTGTATTATCTCTTTGACGTGTTGTTTGGTTTGGTTTGCAAGTACTTTCTGAGGATTTTATATTAATGTTCACTAGTGATGTTGGTCTGTAGTTTTTGTTGTTGTTCTATTCTTGTCTGGCTTGATGTCAGGGTAATGCCAGCCTCTCATCTTCAATTGTTTAGAACAGTTTAAGAAGAATTAGTGTTACTTTTTTATTAATTTGGTAGAATTCAGCAGTTAACCCCCATCCAATTCTGTGGATGCTTTTTATTACTGATTCAATTTTGTTATATGTAACCGGTTTGTTCAAATTTTACATTTCTTTCTGGATCAATCTTGGTAAGTTAATATGTCTATGAATTTTTCAGTTTTCTGTAGGTTTTCCAATTTGTTAGCATATAGTTGTTCATAACAGTCTATAATGATCCTTTGCATTTCTGTGGTGTCTATTGTAATGCCATTTTTTTCTCTTCTGATTTTATTTCCTTGGGTCATCTCCTCCTGGTTAATCTAGCTAGCAGTTTGTTGATGTTATATTTTTAAAAGACAACTTTTTGTTTCATTAATACTTTGCATTTTTTAGTCACCATTTTGATTAGTTCTGCTCTGATTTTTATTATTTCTTTCTATCTACTGTGCATTTGCTCATCTCTTCTTTTTCCAGAACTCCCCAAATTGGAACACTTGATTGCTTTATGATGTCTCACATGTCATGTAGATTTGCTTCATTCTTTTTTATACTTTTTTGTCCAACTGGGTTATTTCAAAAGACCTGTCTTCAAGCTCAGGAATTTTAAAATTTCAATTGTATTACTTATTTCAATCTTTGAAATTTTCAATTTCAGATTTTTAGTTTACTTATTTAATTTTGATATATGTCTCTTTGCAGACTTTTCCCCTGATTTCTATTATTGATGTTTTATTGTATCTCACTGAATTTCTTTAATATTATTTTGAAAAAAAATGTTTAGGCATCTCATAGATTTTCTTTCCTTTGAAGTCTGCTTCTGATAATTATTGTGTTCTTTTGAAGTTGATATGTTTCCTTACTTTTTTATGTTTCTTGTTTCATTATGTTTACATCTGTGCCTCTGGTATAGCAGTTACTTCTCATTTTGCCCATTGGCTTTTGTAGTGAAAGACATTTCTATAGATGTGTCTATAGTGTTGGTTGGGTAGAGTGCTTTGGCTTTGATGCTGGGTGGGCATAGTAGTGTAGTCTCTATATGATTTATTTGCAGTCAGTATCATTGGTGTTTGTGAGCTCCTCAGAGGCTTAGGCAGCTGCAGTTGTTAGTGAGGGCTGTTTTGAGGTTTTGTTGGGCATCAACACACCAGGTTAGCTGGTCCTGGTGCATCCATGGTGGCAGCAGTAGGCTAATAGTGCTGATTCTAATGCAATCACATAATGTTTGTGGGATCTAGTAATGGCAGATCCTATAAGGTGGGTCTTTGGGCCTTCAGGCGGCATGCTCAGTTGCCAACAGTGATGGCAGCAGCAGTAAGCCAGCCCTTGATTAGCATACATGGGCACAAATGGTGGCAGAGGTAGGCTGGGTGGTCCAGTTTCCAGGACCCCAGGAAGTGTGCATGGGCTTTCAATGCACACTTCTTGTGGACCCTCAATGACACATAAGAATGTCAGGGTCCTCAATGTCATATAAGAATGTCAGCAGTTGCAACTATATGTGGGGCAGACCTGACATAGGCTCCCAGAAAGCCTACGTGGGGTCCAGTACTGGCAAGTGGGGCAGATCAGTTTAAAGGTCTCTGGACAGCATTCTTGCATACCAGCATCAGCTGCAAGTGGGCACTGATGAGCATGTCGTCAGACCCCAGGATGGCACACAGGTGAGCCAGTCTTTGGGTTCTTTGAGGGATTTGTAGGTGCATGGCAGCCCAGTGGCCAGAGGGTGATTGGGTTACTTTCAGTGGCAGCAGCCCCAAGTGGGCAGTTATTAGGCTCTAGGGAGTAAAAATTTTGGCTTCTTTAGTGTTGGGGGGCAGGCTCCCTGGTGTGATGCACTGCAATACTCATTTTCTGAGCAAAAGACACCACATGTACTAGAGTGCTGGAGGTCTCGTGTCGTCACTGGGTCCAGCAGGCATCCTGATGTTGCAGCTCTGTGGGTGGACATGGGGGATATCAACTGTGCTCTAAGGATGTGGATATTGGAAAACAGGCTCCAGGGAAAAATATAAACTGTTGGAAACTGGGCTCTCAAAATGGCACTTTGCTGCAGCTGTTTGGGTCTCAGGGGTTTCTGTGTGACCCAACGTGAACTTCCTCTTAGAACAATACCCTTATGTGGACTCTCTTCACCTCTCTATACTAATCTCAGGGTGCATAAAGACCTTAAGGGTCTCTTCTGTGGCTAGAATTTTAGGACTCTGTGGTGAGAATATAAGCCACTGGGAATCTCTCTTCTTTTCCCCACAATGGAGAGCTCCTCCTGGCTCTGAGCTGATTATGACCTGGATGGCTGTTTTGCTTCCTCTCTTTCTGTTCCTCAGAGGTTCCTTGTCACCTCCCTGCTGAATCCCAGTGTTTTCTCTTGACTGCTCAATTTGATGTATTATTACCTTCTTACTGTTTTGGTTCTTCTTTGAAGAGCAGGACAGTAATGGGTGTCTCTAGTCAGGTGTCATGAAGCCTAGAACCTTAGGATCAATACTTTTGACTTGCAAGGAATCAAAAACAATTTTTGTTAGCTCAATTGAAATGTTATACTGCCATCTATGACAATAGAATGACTACAACTGTAGGCAGTAATAACAGTAGAGAACTTTAGAGGCAAGCAGAATTTTGTTGTTGTTGTTGTTGTTATACTTTAAGCTCTAGAATACATGTGCAGAATGTGCAGGTTTGTTACATAGGTATACACGTGCCATGGTGGTTTGCAGCACACATCAAGCTGTCATCTTCATTAGGTATTTCTCCTAATGCCATTTCTCCCCTGACCCGCACCCCCCAATAGGCCTCAGTGTGTGATGTTCCCCTCCCTGTGTCCATGTGTTCTCATTGTTTATAACCCACCTACAAGTGAGAACATATAGTGTTTTGTTCTCTCTTCCTGTGCTAGTTTGCTGAGAATGATGGTTTTCAGCTCCATCCAACTCAATGCAAAGGACATGAAATCATCCTTTTTATGGCTGCAGAGTATTCCATGGCATATATGTGCCACATTCTCTTTATGTAGTCTATTATTGATGAACATTTGGGTTGGTTGATAGATTACATTTATTGATTTGCATTTGTTGAACCCTCCTTGCATCCCAGAGATGAAGCCAACTTGATTGTTGTGGATATGCTTTTTGATGTGCTGCTAGATTTGGTTTGCCCATATTCTATTGAGTATTTGAGCATTGATGTTCATGAAGATTATTAGCCTGAAATTTTCTGTTTTTGTTGTGTCTCTGCCAGATTTTGGTATTCGGATGATGCTGGCCTCATAAAATGAGTGAGGGAAGAGGCCCTCTTTCCCTATTGTTTGGAGTAGTTTCAGAAGGAATGGTACCAGCTCCTCTTTGCACCTCTAGTAGAATTCTGCTGTGAATCCATCTGGTCCTGGGCTTTTTTTGGTTGGTAGGCTATTAATTACTGCCTTGATTTTAGAACTTGTTATTGTTCTATTCAGGGATTCAAATTCTTCCTGGTTTAATCTTGTGAGGGTGTATGTCTCCAGGAATTTATCCATTTCTTCTAAGTTTTCTAGATTATTTGTGCCATGGTAGTAGTTTGCTGCATTCATCACCCCATCATCTACATTAGGTATTTCTCCAAATGCTAGCCCTCCCCAATCCCACCAACCCCTGCTGTTTCTCCCATAGCCACCCACCCCCCAGTGTGTGATGTTCCCCTCCCTGTGTCCATGTGTTCTCATTGTTCAATACCCATTTATGAGTGGGAAAATGAGGTGTTTGGTTTTCTGTTCTTGTGTCAGTTTGCTGAGAATGATGGTTTCCAGTTTCATCCATATCCCTGCAAAGGATGTGAACTCATCTTTTTTTAAATGACTGCATAGTATTCCATGGTGAGTATGTGCTACATTTTCTTTATCCAGTCTATCATTGATGGACATTTGGGTTGGTTCCAAGTCTTTGCTATTGTGAACAGTACTGCAACAAACATATGTGTGCCTGTGTCTTTATGACAGAATGGTTTATAATCCTTTGGGTATATACCCAGTAATGGGATTGCTGGGTCAAATGGTATTTCTATTTTTAGATCCTTGAGGAATTGCCACACTGTCTTCCACAATGGTTGAATTAATTTACCCTCCCACCAAAGGTGTAAAAACGTTCCTATTTCTCCACATCCTCTCCAGCATCTGTTGTCTCCTGATTTTTTAAAGATTGCCATTCTAACTGGCATGAGATAGTATCTCAATGTGGTTTCTATTTGTGTTTCTCTAATAACCAGTGATGATGAGCTTTTTTCATAAGTTTTCTGGCTGCATAAATGTCTTCTTTTTAAAAGTGTCTGTTCATAACCTTTGCCAACTTTTTGATGGGGTTGTTTGTTTGTTTTCTTGTAAATTTGTTTAAGTTCTTTGTAGACTCTGGATATTAGTCCTTTGTCAGATGGGTAGATTGCAAAAATGTTTTCCCATTCTTTTGGTTGCCGGTTCACTCTATTGATAGTTTCTTTTGCTGTGCAGAGTATTGGTGGAGAAAATGAATGAAGCTAAAATGCTCTTGAGATCAAACCACCTTGGCATGTCATGTATTGAGAAATAATGGTTAAGCAAGTATCAACTAAAACAGTTCACTGGTGGAACATTTAAACTGCAACTTGAGATGTAGTCTTATGAGATAATAGACTCTAAGAAAGGAAGAGAGAAAAATACCCTCTTAGACAAACATAGAAGAAAGTACCTTACAAAAAAAGGATATACCATAGTCTTCTGAAAATAGGGTATCACAAAGAAGAAATGTACATGCATCCAAAATGACTTCCGATGAACACAGGAATTATCTAGTCAGGAAAGTTGAATAAATAAATATTTTCAACTGAGCTAGAACTCATGGAATATAGAATAATCTCTTATTAAAACTATACATCCAGCCAAGAAGAAGACAAGGTAAAAGAATCATCATTGAGTACTGTGTTTATTTAGGTTTACTAATGAGCCAAGGTGTAAGTGAGAAACAGTGGAAGAAAAAAGATTGCAGACAAATTTGGTGATTAACTGAATTTTTAAATGCAAAGACAAAATAATAAATTATTAATTCAAAAGTGGTATTAAGAAAAGTATTTGTCGGATGTGATGGCTCACTCCTGTAATCCCAGTACTTTAGGAAGCCAAGATGTGTGTATCCCTTGAGCCCAGGAGTTCAAGATGAGCATAGGCAACATGGCAGAACCCTGTCTCTACTAAAAAATACAAAAAATTAGCCAGGTGTGGTGGTGCACACCTGTAGTCCCAGCTACTCTGGAGGATGAGGAAGGAAAATCACCTGAGCCTAGGAGGTCAAGCCTGCAATGAGCTGTGATTGTACGACTGCATTTCAGCCTGGGTGACAGGGTGTGAGTCTGTCTCAAAAAAAAAAAAAAAAAAAAGAAAAAAGAAAGGTATAAGGTATTTTTTAGATTGATGAGGAATCTTTACCCACAATATTCAAAGAAATAAGTTTAGTCAGGGAAAGAATGAAAAGGTAAAACAAAATAAACATAGGTCATAGAGTGAAAAAGTAGAATAAAAGGGAAAATAGCTTGTAGAAATAAAAGCATGAGATTATAAATGTTTTTGAATGATAAACGAAGATACATTCTAGGTAACAATGAAGGAAACAGAAAATAATCAACAAGGAATGTTTAGTGATTGAGATAATCATAGAATAATTGACACAGCTGAAAGAGTAATGATTATAAATAACAGTAAATTAAGGGAACTTAGAAAACGCAAGAATCACATAAAGCCTTCATCAACTATATTATCTTGTTTCAGCAATAAAGGAAAATTTTCTCAGAAACTAGAATTAGGACCCTATATAGAGCTACTACATATTGTGACTGCTTAGAGACAATCACATTTATCCTTTTTTCCCAAAAACATTTTGATAGCTTCCCTTTCTATTTATTATGGGAAAAAAAAAGTTTGGTTGATAAATTTGATTGCTTCCCTATCATAAAGGGCACTGGAAAATAGTTATCTTCCTAGAAAGAAGTAACAGGGATTGTCAGATCATCTACACAGGCTCTCATATTATTGCAAGCATAAAAATTACTTGCTTTTACTTATTAGAGAATGTAACAAGTAGTATGGAGTAGCAAACAGTGAATGTATTTCATTATTCAGTTTTCCAAAAGTATTCATTTTATTAAAGTTATTTTCTTCTCTCTCCATCAGTAAACATTTGCTGCTTTTGACATGAATAAATAACTTTTGTTGCTTTTTGACACGATCTCACTCTGTCGCCCAGGCTGGAGTACAGTGGTGAAACCAGGGCTCACTGCAGACTCAGCCTCCTGGGCTGAAGTGATCCTCCCACCTCAGCCCCTCAAGTAGTTGGGACTACAGGCATACACCACCACACCCTTCTATTTTTTTTTTTTTGTATTTTTTAGTAACGATGCCATGTTGCCCTGGCTGGTCTCAAATTTCTTGGTTCAAGCAATCCTCCCATCTCAGCCTCCCAAAGTGCTTGGATTACAGACAATAACTAATGTTGTTTAGTTAAATTCATCAAACTCTGGGACGCTATTACATATCACTCAGTCATTCTAACTTGGATGCCGAATGCAGTAACTTCAGAGCTTCATTTACCTCTAAGGTAAGTTTAGGTTCTAGGGAAAGTATACATATATTCTCCACAGGACTGGGCATTTTTGAAATTGTACCAATAAGAAAAAGCACAACTATGGAATTGAGTTGCTAAAACATGTGTCTGTGCACTGGTATATCATGTGATGTGCATAATTTCTTTACCAATTCTTGTGGTGGAAACAAAGGTGACTCAATCACTTTCTCCAGTGTCTATCCACCAGGAAAGGTACTGATCATGTTGAATACATGATCTAACACTCTTAGATAAAGTCATTATTTCTGGCTTGATGTTTCTTTGGCCACTGTATTGGTTAGAGTTCTGCAGAGAAATGGAACCAATAAAATACATAGATGAATATATACAAAATCGTTTATTATAAAAATTGGCTGATGAGATTGGAGACACAGAATTCCCACAATCTGCCATGATATAATCTAGTTTAACTCCAAAGACAGTGGTAGAATTTAGTCAAAGTCTGAAGGCCTAGAACCAAAAGATTCACATTCAAGGGCAGGAGAATGAATGTTCTATCCTAATGAGAGAGAGCAAAATCATCCTTCTTCAGCCTTTTTTAAATCTATTCCAGCCCTGAATTTTATGATACCCCATGCCCAGCCTGAATTCTTCTCAAAATAGATGTGAAGAGCATCTTGCCCTAAGTCTTTTTTTCTCATTTTTTCTCATTCTCTCATTTCTCTTTTTTTCTCATTTCCCAAATTTGAAAACAAAAAACAAAAAACAATTCAGTAGATTTTCTGCTGCTTTCAGGTATGAGCATCCTAAAAGATGTACTGAAAATGCCATTGAATATCATTTGCATTTTTTTAGAGTGGACCTGAAGATTTTAGAAATATTGTGAGCTAGTGAGAAAAAACCATAACAAGCCTGAACATGTACCTCTTGAACTCAGAGTTGGAAAAAAATGTTCTGACCAATTTTTTACTAAAGTTGTTTTAATTTACCACTATTACTTTGATCAATTTCTTTTTTGCTTTTTAATATTTTGAGTCTATATTTGTACATACCCAAAGATTCATGTTTTATAGTTTCTTAACAAATATTGCCTTTCTGTTAAATATGAGCTATTTGATCAGCTTTATGTTATATGCATGTGTGTGAGCATGTGCCAACAGATATTTTTAATTTAATTGTAAAACACTTATAGACCTACTAGCTTTCATTTTATTAATATTCACTGGGAATCTCTTCCTTGTACACTTATTGAATTATCTAATGAAATCGTGTTTGTTCTTAAAAACAGCACATACATTTTGAAATTGAGATTTAACCTACATAAAATAAAATGCACTCATTTTAAGTTCAATGCGTTATTAAAAATATCATACCTTATAATTACTTCCAGAGTTAAGTATAAATAATTGCATTACACTAAGTACCCCCTTGTTTTTCTTACAATGATAGCAGAAATTTACTTATTTTCTTTCAGTGGATAGAGATTATCTCTTTCTGTTCAAATCTTTATTAATCAAAATTATGCAGTGCATATTTTTTCTTATTTATATTCTTCATTCAGCCTAATATTTTGAGACTCATTTCTACTATCACACACATCAGTAATTCACTATTTTTTATTGCTCAATCATATTTCATTGTTTGGCTATCCCATATTTTTAAAATTTATTGACCTGTGATGAACATTTGAGTTGCTTCTTGTTTGGAGCCATTATAAATAAAGCGGCTATAAACATTTATAAAAATGTTTTTCTGTAGACATTTACTTTTGATTCTTTTATATAAATATTAAGGAATGAAATCACTGAGACATATTGTAAATATATATTTATCTTTAAAAGAACCTATTTTTCAAAGTAGTTATATCCCTATGAGCAGACTGAGAATACAGTTGCTATAGATATTTTTCAACGTTTAGAGTTGGATTGGAAATTTAAATTTAGTCATTCTACTGAGTGTGAAATGGTATTTCACTGAGTTTTAAAATTTTAATTCCCTGAATAATGACCATATAATGTGCTTACTATCCACTTGTATATTGTTTTTTTTGAAGTTATTTCTGAAATCCCTTGCCCATATTACGTTCTGTACTTAATACTGACTTGTGAGAGTTCTTTATATAATGTGAACAGACATGTTATGCCACACATGTTGCAAACACTTTCTCCTTATTGTCAGATTGTTTTTAAAATTGATTTAATACTATCTTAGAAAAAGCAATAATTTTAACACTGCTGAATTCAATTTTATCATTTTATGATAAATGATGGTGATGTTCTATCCCAGTAACCTTTGCCTTCTGCAAGTTCATGAAGATTTCTCTTATGTGTTCTTAAAAGAGTGAATAAAATTATTTTGTATATTACTATTATTTAATTTGAGTAAGTTATTATGCATTGTGTAAGTATAGTTTGAGTTTTTTTAATATCTATATACATTTATTTCAGCATAATTTTCGATGGACTGTCTTTTCCCAATTGAATTATCCTGGTAATTTTTCCAAAAATTAATTGAACATATTTGTGTAAGACTACTTTTGGATTCTCTTTTTTAAGTAATTATTATTTTTTAATTCTTAGAAAGATAATATAGCCAGCCTTTAAATCTTTGAAAACATGAGCAGACAGGTGTAGTGGCTCACGCCTGTAATCCCAGCACTTTGGGAGGCTGAAGTGGGTGGATCACGAGGTCAGAAGTTTGAGATCAGCCTGGTCAACATATGAAACCCCGTCTCTATTAAAAATACAAAGATTAGCCGGGCATGGTGGCATGTGTCTCTAGTCCCAGCTACTGGGGAGGCTGAGGCAGGAGACTACTTGAAACCAGGAGGTGGAGGTTGTGGTAAGCTGAGATTGTGCCACTGCACTCCAGCCTGAGCAACAGATCAAGACTCCATCTCAAGAAAACATCAGCAACAGAAGTTGGTACAATATAGCGGAAGTGGCATCTTTCCTTTACTTTTAATGTTTTAGATTCGACAAAGTAATACTTGGATTTCATTAGCTATTGCTATCCTTGTAAGTGGTACCAGATTTGATAATGCTACTAACAGGGAGCTGGTCTTCTTCATCAAAAACATATTTCAAACTTTTTAAATCTTTGAATCATTTTAAAAAATTATGGCTCAGAGCCTCTTTCAGAATTCAGCATTGTTACCAGTGGCGGCAGAGCAGATCTTTATATTTGCCCAGGCCTTTCTTGATAACACTTACTTTGCTCTTCTTTTCCTTTCGCCTTCAGCTTTTATTTTAGGTTCGGGGCTCATGTACAGTTTTGTTAGATGGGTAAATTGCCCGTCACAGGGGTGTAGTGCACAGATAATTTTGTTATCCAGGTAATCAGCATCATTCCCAATAGATTGTTTTTCAATCCTTACCCTCCTACCACCCTCCACTCTCAAAAAGGCCCCAGTGTTTATTGTTCCCTTCATTGTGTTCATGGGTACTCAAGGTTTTGCTCCCAGTTATGAATGAGAACATGTGGTAATTGGTTTTCTGTTTGTCAGTTTGCTCAGGATAATGGCCTCCAGCTCCATCTACAGTTGCTGCAAAGGACACAACCTCATGTTTCATAGCTGCATAGTATTCCCTGGTTTATATGTACCACATTTTTTTTTATTCAGTCTACAGCTGATGGGCATCCAGAAGGTTCTACGTAAAGTCTCATCACATTGTTAAGAACTACAATGTTTCTTCCACAAATTATATGTTGATGCTTTAATTAATAATGAAACTGCATTCGGAACTCAGGTCTTCAGAGATTAAGTTTGAATGAGGTCAAAAGGTGATCTAATCTGAGAGATTTGTTGTCCTTATAAGAAGAAAAAGATACACCAGATCTCTCCTTTCCCATCACAGCAGTCTCTCTCTCTCTCTCTCTGTCTCTCTCTCTCTCTCACTCTCTCTTTCTCTTTTCTCTGTGCATGCACAGATGAATGATCATGTGAGGACACAGCCAGAAGACAGCCCTCTACAAATCAAGAAAATAAGTAATCATCATTCTTTGCTTGACTAAACTTTAGTTGGGATCCTAAGTCTTTTCATAGGCCTATCTGTGCACCTCCTTGAAAAATCTACTTTTAGTAAGAACCCTTCTACCCCAGTTTACTCAAAATTCCCCTTACTCCTGATGTTATTATACTCCTAAATAATTTTCCTTGCTGACCTCCACTTTGATTCTTAGCAATAAATTATCACTTGCCCACATTATATTTGGAGTTCATCTCAATCTGTTTCCCCCAGTGCAAAAATCTCATTGCAGGAGTCTCTACCCCTGTCAGTATGGTCCTGAATGAAGGCTACCTTACGATGCTTTAGCAAGTGTCACTGAATATTTTTTTCTTTAACAAAAGTCTCACCAGAATATAATCCTAAAGGCCCACTGATCTTGAATTTCTAGCCTCTTGAAATGTGAGAAGATAAATTATTGTTTCAGTCACTCTGTCTGTAGAATTTTGCTATGGCAGCCCTAAGAGACTGATATACACACATCCTTTTTGTCTGAATATTATATTCATGATTCCAAGGTCCTAGCTTTTAGACCCTTGTATATCTGTGTCCATCCTCACTACTGCCACATTGCCGACTTATACATTTACCCCTGAACATTTGATTCAGTCTGTGTTCCTGGCACTTGGATGTTTTTCTTTTCTGTCTTATGAAATTAGCTGTGAAATCAATTCTGTGTCTGTTTTTAACGTATCTGTTAATTATAGTGTTTGTATTATGAAGGCTTTATGTTGGCTATTTTTGTCATATTACTAGACTTAACCTGGTGGTATTATTTATTTATTTGTTTTTCAACATATCCTGTTGTCATAATCCCAATTTCTGTAGAGCTCAAAGGGTGATGATACTTCTTCCACAAAGCTCTGTTAACATATAGAGACTTTTAAAACTCCGCTGATTTAATTGCCATGAAATGACACAGACTTACATCTACATAGAGAACAATATTATGAAACACCTCCCCAACACAGTTGATGTAATAATAATACTGTAAGGTAATAATGTTGTAAATAGTTCTTTCATCATGGAATGTGCTGAAGAACTAGATAAGTAATGTTGGGAGATGTTTTCTTCATATTTGAAAGAAACATTTCTGTTATTCAAACATTAGAAAGTAATTTTAGCAATACCACTTTCTGATGTAAAGATGCATTACTTAGTCATTTTCTTAATTTAAAAAAAATAAGTATTTTCAGCAATGTAGAACATTCTGACCTCAGAGAACAGAGCTAGTGAAAGAAAAAAAATTACATTAAAATAATGATAGTCTATTAAGATACAAAAAAAGCAAGAAATAGTATTATAATGTTCAATATTAAATATCAAGCTTCATATTTTGTCAGAGGCATTTGGAAAATAGTTTTTATTTTTCTTGAGGTATTTTGCTAATTATGAGTTACTAAATAAAATTTATTTTAACTTTTAGAATACTATCTTTTAATAATATATTTTGATCAATCACAATTTTATGCAACATTATTTCATCAGGAAGATTACTGTCGGCCACTTTATTTTCTTTCCTGCTATGAGCACATAGTCTTCTTTCCATTTTGGGAGAAAAAAAAAAAAAAAAAAACCTCTTTTTTAGATTTTTATTTATTAAAAAATATTTTGGAGGCTGTCTTGGTGTATTTTTGTGCTAGTGAACACATAACATGGCTCTTCTTTCAATGTCAGAAGATCTCATCACTGGGACACCTTATTTCACAGTTCTCTACTTAAAGTTTGGTTTCTAAACAAATCCTACACCAATTTGTTGTAAAATAGCCACTAGACAAGTCCTTATTTCTTTGTTCAGAATAATGTTTTTTAAAGTTTGCAACAAAATTTTAAGAAGGTATATTTAAATTTTTAAAATAAACTGTATTAACTTAGTTTTACAGTATAGTCACACTAAAATAGTGAGAATGGGGCTAAATGAAGTTAAAAACAAGCAGCTTTGTCATTTTTTTCTTCAATGAATACAATACAGCAGTTATTAAAATAAAAACCAAGAAAACTCTACTATCTCTCATGAAGACTTTGTAACAATCTAATTGTCAGTATAGTCTCTTATCTTTATTGATTTTAAATTCACTGTGTGTTGATTGTAAGGCATTTTAAAAAGGCAAAACTTTTAAAAATATATTAAATTTTACCCAATATGATATAGACATAACCTCTCTTATGAAAATTTGATGCATTTTTATATAGCCATATAAGAATGTGGATATGTTCCAAAATCTATGTATGCAATTCTATATGTATATAAATACATATAGAATATGTATTCATATTGCATTCATATGTTATGTATATATGCATAATAATGTATGTGTGTTAACACATGGGCGCATATTTCTCCTAGTCCAAATATTACTCATCAAACAAATGTTATTTATACCATTTCATCTGTGTGGTAATGCATTTTGTATATGCACCAACAAGCTTCCATATCTCAAAAGGAAATAAGCATCATTTAATAAATAAATTATATGAGCAACTGGTTAATAATTGATTCTAGAAAATTTTATTCTCTTTAAAAAAGAAAATGAAATTTATTTTATTTAAAACATATCAATTATTATGAACATTGCAATAAGGGATTTATAAATACTAATTTCTAAATGGATTCATTCCTCATAATACCACATTTATATAGCTACCCATTTTATAGATTATAAAATGGAGGCAGGGATAAGTTAAATATTTTTTCCAAGATCACAAAATAGTAAATGGAAGAACCTGGATTAGACCTAGGCAGTCTACCTCTAGAGCCAATGCTTTCAATCACTATAGTTAGAAGAAAGCTGGAGATTTATTGAATATCAACATTATGGATAATCAAATGCAAAAAAGTCACACACCTGTAGGGACTGAGAAGTCTGAAATTTGTAGGGCGGGGCAAAGGGTTAGAAATTCAGGTAAGGGTTGATGCAGTCTTGAATCTGAAACCCATTCAATCCACAGATCAGTTCAGCAGACTGAAAACTTAATAAGAGTTTCTACATTTCAGTCTTGAGTCAGAATTCCTTGTGTTGTTTTCAGAAAACCTAATTTTTAGTCAAAGGCCTTCAACTGATTATTTCAGTTCCACCCACATTATGTCCACCCACATTATGGAGGGTAATATGTGTTAATTAAAGCCTATTTATTGTGTTAATCACACCTAAAACATACCTTCACAGCAACATTTAGATTAGTGTTAAACTAAACTGATCATCATAGTCTGGTCAAGTGACACCATTACAGAACTCACTGTACCTCACTGTACACACAAAAATTTACTCAAAATGAACAGTCTAAATATAAAGGAAAAAGCTATAAAACTCTGATATAAAACATAGGAAAAATCTTCATTATTTCAGGTTTGGCAATGTATTCTTAGATTTGGAACCGAAAGCAAGAGGAACAAAAGAAAATAAAGACATGCTGGACTTCACAAAATTAAAAAAAAAAAAAAAAACTTTTGTACGTCAAAGGTTATATTCAAGAATGTGAAAAGGCAAATTGCAGTATGAAAGAAAATATTTTCAAATCATGTATCTGATAAGCGTTTAATGGGATACATGAAAGACTCTTAAAACTGAACAGCAACAAAAACCAAACAACCCAGCTTAAAAGTGGTCAAAGATCTTGCATAGGCTTTCTATTCAAGATGAGGACAATATATTAATAGTCAAGAACTACATGAATAGACATTCAGTGCTATTGGTCTTTAAGAAAATGAAAATCAAAACCATAAGATAGCACTTTACATTCACTAGTTGGCTTTAAGCAAGAAAATGAAAAATAATAAGTGTTGATGAGTATGTGAAGAAATAAGAATCCTTGTACATTGCAGATGGGAATCTACAATTATGCAGCATTTGTGGAAAATGGTTTCTCAAAAAGTTAAACATAGAATTACTATAAAACCCAATACTTCAAAGTATATACCAAGAGAAATAAAAATATATATCCACACAGAAATGCGCACGTGTATTTTTATAATTAGTCTCATTCATATAGACAAAAGGCAACAACTGTAATGAACATCAGTATAAGAACGGGTAAACACATTGTACTATGTGCGTACAATGTAAAATGTTTGTGTCATTAAAAAACACAAAATAGAGATCATGCTATGACTGGATAAACCTGCAAAATATTATGCTAGTAGAAAGAAACCAGATACATGAGGTCATATATTGTACGTTTCCTTTTATATAATGTATTCTGAATAGGCAAATCCATAGAGACAAAAGCAGGTTAGAGGTTACCAGGGAATGGGAAAAGGATTGAGTGGGAATTAATTGCCTTATGTGCACTGGGTGTTTTTATGAAGTGATGAAGAGGTTTTAGAACTGGAGAGAGACTTCGTGGTTGAACAACATTGTGAATATGCTAAACACTAAGTTACACAGTAAATATCACTGAATTGTACAGTTTAAAACTGTTAACAGTATATTCTATAAATTTTACCTACATAAAAAATAAAGGAAAGAGAAAATAAGTGGATGGAATTCCATTACTAACAATGTAGTACAAAGGCAAATAGGAAGAAGTAGGATTTCAGGGAAAGAGAGAAAAAAGATGTAATGGATCCACAGTAGCCCACAGGCAGAAAGAGGTGAATGAGGAAGTCCTCAAAAGGGCAAGCCTCCACAAAGCACCTGCTGGAAGCCACCACAAATGTGGAGAAGATGGGGCTGGTTGAAAAAGATGGATATACTCTCCCGTGTCTTGTCAATGATGATCACTGCTTTCCACATTTTTCTGACATCTAGGTTTACAATTGTTTCAGAAACTGTGACTCCTATCTGCCTCTTGGGAAGGAAGAGATTAACCTGAAGGAAATGAAAATAAGACAAGTGACCCTGTGGAGATGTTTCTGAATTCAGGACAGCCTGGTTACCACCATCAGAAGAGCCCATCTACAAGGCAGCAGAGAAATGAATGTCAGATCACCTGGGGAACACTGGTGGAGTATATTTCTGTTCCCTGTTTTTACCTTTATCGCTGTATGCACAGGCAGAAAGAGGTTATATATCATTACAAAAAGTTGGAGGAACCTAGAGAGTTTGAATTCTTATTTCACTATGCTGGCTCCTATCTTACAGAAAACTGTTTTATACCTTTCCCTGACTTGGAACCAATCTGAAGATAAAAATATTTTCCCAAACGATTTTAACAGGCTGTAAAGAACAAATTCTACTTCAAAAATCAACAAAGGGAGCACAAATATGCACAAAGTTGATTCTGCCATTTTACAGTCAAATTATACAAGGACGCTTTTATTTTACTTATGTAATATTTTTCATGCAATAGAAAAAGGTGATAAAATAGATTACCTTTTATCCAGTAAGAGAAATAGAAGCCAGACACTATTTCAGGATTTTCCCATGCTTTCTTTTCTCAAATATTCTCATTCAGAAGAAAAACATTTGCATGCTTGAGATGAAAGAAAAAAAAATGATGTTTTAATCATTTAAAATAACCCACAAAACTTAATGTTTCTGTTTGTATTAATTTTTTTCCAAATGCCGAGCAAAATGTTTCATCTCGGATACAGAAAAAAATCACCTAAAGTTCTTTAACTATTGTCTTAGTACATTTGAGTGATATTACAAAATTCCTTAAACAAGGTAGCTTATAAACAACAGGCATTTATTTTGTCATGGAGGCTGAAAAGTCCAAGGTCGAGTCAGACTTTGTATCTGGTGAGGGCCAACTTTCTGGCTTATAGATGGCAACTTCTTGCCGTGTCCTCACATGATGGAAGAAATGAAAAAAGTTTTCCCTTCAGTCTCCTTGACAAGGGTACTAATCCCTGAGAATTAGTGCATGAGGACGTATGGCAGATATGATAATTAACCAGTAAACATATTATTTGTATCTAGATGTGAAACAACCTAAATGGAAATCTAAGTATTTTGATCTCTTTGTTTGTTTTATTTGTTGATAATCCAAGTTGGGTTCTAAAATGGAAAGATCTTGTTAAAAAAACTCACAGGTTGGGTGTTTTAAAACAAACCCCACCTAGTCAATGACAGAGAAAATGGGCCTACCATTTTTATTTCTGGAGTTTTTATAATAATTCCCAGGTTCTCATCTCAGGCTGAAATCTCAAATCAGGAGCCCAATGGCCAGAATATTTTCTACGAATAGTTGTATAGCAACTATTTTCACCTTTGCAAGCCATTCAGTCTTTGTCACAACTACTCAACTCTGCTGTTGTAATTCTAATCAATAACAGACAACACAAGCACAGATGTTTTACTAAAATTTTATTTATGAATGTTAAAAATTTAAATTTCATATCATTTTCTAATGTTATAAAAATCGTTCCCAATTATTGAAAAACTTTAGAAATCTTCTTATCTGCTGGGGAGTACAAAACCGTGTTGTTGGCTAGATTTGACACATGGCCCTATCTTTGAATCCTGTACCATAAAATGAAATCCACTTGAGATTGAAACATGTTTATAATTTCAACAGGTACAAAATGAAAACAAAACAAAACACACAACTGAGAAGCAAACGAAAAGCTTATTTAATGTTTTTCACAACTAAATGTTTTTCTGTATCCAAATACTTCATGGTATAACATCTGTGGCAAGTTTAAAGATATATTTTAAATTCCCGGAACAATCTGTACTGATTCGATATTTAAAATATTTGTGATATCTAACATTTGATCTTTTAATTACAATTAGAAGTGTATAGTTTTAGACACGTGATTTCATTTGCAAGATATAAATGAATACAGTCCAGGCACGGTGGCTCATGCCTGTAATCCCAGAATTTTGGGAGGCAAAGGTGGGTGGATCATAAGGTCAAGAGATCCAGATCATCTTGGCCAACATGGTGAAACATCTCTACTAAAAATACAAAAATTAAATGGGCTTGTTGACACACGTCTGTAGTCCCAGCTACCTGGGAGACTGAGGCAGGAGAAAAGTTTGAAAGCAGGAGGTGGAGGTTGCAGTGAGCCAAGATCATGCCACTGCACACCAGCCTGGCAACAGAGGAAGACTCTGTCTCAAAAAAAAAAAAAAAAAAGGAGAATACAGTAAATTTTTTAAAAATTGTACTTTAACTTCTGGGGTATATGTGCAGATCTTGCAGGACTGTTGCACAGGTACAAATATGCCATGGTGTTTTGCCGTCTCCATCCCCCACTCACGTACCTCAGGCATTTCTCACAGTGTTATCCCTCCACAACCTCCGCACCCCTCACTGTCCCTCCTACAGCCCCCCATCCCTCAACAGACCCCAGTGTGTGATGTTCTCTCCCTGTGCCCATATGTTCTCATTGTTCCACACCAACCTATGAGTGAGAACATGCAGTGTTTGGTTTTCTGATTTTGTGTCAGTTTGCAGAGAATGATGGTTTCCAGATTCATCCATGTCCCTGCAAAAGACACAAACTGATCCTTTTTTATGGCTGCATAGCATTTCATGATGTATATGTGCCACATTTTCTTTGTCCAGTCTATCGTTGATGGGCATTTGGGTTGGTTCCAGGACTTTGCCATTGTAATCAGTGCCACAATGAACATACGTATGCATGTGTCTTTGTAATAGAAGGATTTATAAACGTTTGAGTATATACCCCGTAATGGGATTGCTGGGTCAAATGGAATTTCTATTTATGGATCCTTGAGGAATCTCCACACTGTCTTCCACAATGGTTGAACTAATTTATACTCCCACCAACAGTGTAAAAGTGTTCCTATTTCTCCATATCCTCTCCAGCAACTGTTGTCTCCAGATTTTTTAATGATCGCCATTCTAATTGGCTTGAGATGGTATCTCAATGTGGCTTTGATTTACATTTCTCTAATGACCAGTGATGATAGCACTTTTTCATAAGAATACAGTAAATTTTAATATTATCAAATGTTTGACAGCACTCGATTTTCTACAAACATAACACTAATGTTAATTCACAGGAATAATTAAGTTGTTCAGAAAATTATTGTGATTAGTAATTGCCTTGATAGTCATTTAATAGGTTTAAAAATAAAAATTAAATATGTTTAATATCCAAATGTCTCTTAAGTGTTTAAGGGAATTTAATTAAGTTGTAAAATGAACCAAACATTTAACAATTGTAATCACTTTAACTTATTGATCGAACATTTTAAGATCCCTACATTATTTCTTTTAATTTTTTAAATTAAAAAATATAAATAAATATTTAGAACATGGACATAAAACACTTAAGGAAAATTACATTTTGCATTCATGATTTTAATGGAGTAACTTAAAATATTCCTATGAGGAAATAAATACTTACTGTTTTCTCTGTGCTCCAAAAAATACTTTTGAGAGAAAAATTAATTCACTTGACAACATTAATATGTTTTCTATAAAATCCTGCCAAAAGCATTATTAGAAATTATTATTAATTTTGAATATATCGTATTTGCTCTTATAGTTATTACCATTAAATCTACTAAATTAGAAATGATTACATATAGGGGAACAAAAAAGTAAAATCAATACAATCCATTAAAAAGGAAATATTTAAATATTTTCTTAAGTACAGTCTGCATACTGTATGGATTTTATGATTATGAAAGATATATTCATAAAAATTATTTCAAAAAACAATAAAATGTTTATAAGCATATAAATAAACATAAGTAGGCACAGTCACAGTCACAAATTGGAATATGTCTTTCCAAATTTTCTGTATAAATAACTTTTGCTTACATGGTTTAGTTCATATTCTATACATACTTTGACATCAAATTTTATTATTTTATTATTTAAAAATTTTGTACACATTTAATAAAAATTCAAAATATACAGAATAAAATTAAGATATCCTAAATGCTAATAATTAAATTTAAATAATTTTTAAAAATCTTTATTATTATTGAAATAAAACCAGTAAAGTGTTATTTATTTATATATACACACACACACATATACATATTTTTTCTTTTTCTCCCACTGTATGCTTTGGATCTGTAATGATTAAAAACTTAGTTTTTCTAATCCTGTCTCTATTATACTCCCAGATTTGAGTATGATTGTCAATCCCAAAAAAGTTACTGTTTTAGGAAGGATAGATTTTTCTTTTGTCTGTGCTTTTAAACAACTGGTTTGAAAGCAAGTATTATGTCTTTCACTGCAGGCTGCAACAAAGGGAACAACTTCAGCATTTGTTTCTTCAGCTTGGTCTTCTAATGTTTTAGCCACCCAAGGTATGTGATGTAACCTACTCTCTATCGTTGAACAAGGGGCAACAACTACCGGTTACAAGTCAACAAAAATGTGGTGTGATTAGTGTGCTATCAATACTCCTGAAAGTCAGTATCATTTAATCAATCAATATTGGTGACCAGGCGGATGAAATGACATGTTTCGTTTTTTTTTTTTCTTTTTTTTACAAAATATGCTATGAATTTGACTTTACTTGGATAACCAAAGGATATTGGAAACTGTTGATTGATATCCACTCTAGCAATTAATTGCTATCCAAATAGTCATCAATTTTTTTTACTTTTTATTGCATTTTAGGTTTTTGGGTACATTTGAAGAACATGCAAGATAGTGGCATAGGTGCACACATGGCAGTGTGAGTTGCTGCCTTCCTCCCCTTCACCTATATCTGACATTTCTCCCCAGGCTATCTCTCCCCAACTCCCCACCCCCCACTGTCCCTCCCCCATTTCCCCCCAACAGACCCCAGTGTGTAGTGCTCCCCTCCCTGTGTCCATGTGTTCTCATCGTTCAACACCTGCCTGTGGGTGAGAACATGCGGTGTTTGATCTTCTGCTCTTGTATCAGTTTGCTGAGAATGATGGTTTCCAGCTTCATCCATGTCCCTACAAAGGACATGAACTCATCGTTTTTGATGACTGTATAATATTCCATGGTGTATATGTGCCACATTTTCCCTGTTCAGTCTATCATCAATGGGCATTTGGGTTGGTTCCAGGTCTTTTCCTTAAGGACCTAGAAATAGAAATTCCATTTGACCCAGCAATCCCATTACTGGGTATATATCCAAAGGATTACAAATCATTCTACTATAAGGACACATGCACACGAATGTTCATTGCAGCACTGTTTACAATAGTATAGTCGTCATTTTTAACTGTTACTTGTGAAAACTCTAAAGGTTGATTTCTGCTTCTTTGAGGTTGTGAGAACTAATAGTCAAACCAATTAATGTTATGCTAATTTTAAGAAACCATTGTGAAAAAAATGTGAACTTGAAGAAAAGTTTTAAAATGCATAAGTTAAACTTCTATTTTAACATATCACAAATCATTTTACTTTTCTATTAAGTTTTTCCATATATACCTCATTTTGTTATGCCTATAGTTCAAAATATTTCTGTTGACAAGTTTGGGTGAAATTTGGAAGAAAATCCTCTTGTCAGCTAAAACCTAGGACAAGTCTTCTTCCAGATAGAAAGTACTAATAAGTTTCAACCACTTTTTTTCTAAAGCAAGTTATGCAAACCAAATTACTGAGCTCTTTCTTTATCTACTATAGAAAATAAATAACTAATGTAAAGCCTTTGATTTTGATCTCTTCAATCATCTCACACTCCAATTTTTAAAACACATCCAGGGATTATAAGAAAATTTCTATATCAATTCAAAGTTTATGCCTTTGGAAATATCAAAGACACTATACCCTTCAGTCTCATTTGCTGAGACAGTGCCTCCAGAATCACCACCAAGGTCTTGCTTTTTTTTTTTTCCCATTTATTTATTTTATTGCATTTTAGGTTTTGGGGTACATGTGAAGAACATGCAAGATTGTTGCATAGGTACACACCTGGCAGTGTGATTTGCTGCCTTCCTCCCCATCACCTACATCTGGCATCTCTCCTCTTGCTATCTCTCCCCAGCTCCCCACCCCCAACCGTCCCTCCCCTACTTCCCCCCAACTGACCCGTGTGTAGTGCTCCCCTCCCTGTGTCCATGTGTTCTCATTGTTCAACACCCGCCTATGAGTGAGAACATGTGGTGTTTGATCTTCTGCTCTTCTGTCAGTTTGCTGAGAATGATGGTTTCCAGGTTCATCCATGTCCCTGCAAAGGACACAAACTCATTGTTTTTGATGGCTGCATAATATTCCATGGTGTATATGTGCCACATTTTCCCTATCCAGTCGATCGTCGATGGGCATTTGGGTTGGTTCCAGGTCTTTGCTATTGTAAACAGTGCGTCAGGCACTTCCTCAAAGCTGACTGCCATCATTTCCACTTCCAGATCCTAGGATCATGTGGACTGCTAATGTTTCTCGCCATTAAAGGTGAGAAACTTAAGTAGAGAGTTCAGACACTGTGGAAAATAATTTGATCATTGTATATCACAGCTATAATGAAGTGGCCGACTCCATAATGTGGTAGTTGACTGCGTACAGTTTTTAAGCACATTTCCCCTTCTCCTTGTGTCTTTCATCTGGGCAAGTGGATGAGAAAGTTGAGGTTATCTCTCCTTTTGCTCTGGCAAGAAGTTCAAGTCATGCAAGTTCAGGCCTTGTAGGCACCCTCATTCAAGCTCTGCCTTTAAATATAGAAAAGCTCTACATCACTCTTTACATGGTTCTCTAAAGTCCTTTTCACACATGTTTGGGAAGCCAGCTCTGCATCCCATGTACGTCTCATTATGTGAACCTTTTATAACCCTTTTATGCACATGTAGCATCATCAGTGTCAACATCCAAACAAAATTTTAGAGAAGCAGACACTTAAACAGGTGGTGACCAGATGTGATGGCTCATTCCTGCAATCCTAGCTACTTAGGAAAATGAGGTGGAAGGATCACTTGAATTCAAGAGTTTGAGACTGCGGTGAGATATGATTGCGCCACTGCACTCAAGCCTGGCCAACAGAGTGAGGCCTTGTCTCAAAAACTGGACAATAAAAAAACAGGAGGAGAGAAACCATTTGCTTTTTTGTTGATGTTTTTGCTTTGCTTTTTTTTTTTTTTTTTCCTTGCAGGGCATAGGAAAGCATACTGAGTTTTGAAAACCTTTAATGGAGCACAATAAAATTCACAATATTTTTGGAGCTCTACAGCACATTCTCTCTGAACCAAACATTAAATGCTATACTACCTTAAAAGAAAAAAACTTTAGACAAATTAAATGTAAAAGAATTTAATTTAACAAATTCTACTCCTTTCCTACGTAATGCTTAATACAGTATTTAAATATATTTACACACATAAATATTTGGTTAATAAATACCATCTGCACCAGAATGTAATTTAGTTAGAGGCAGAGATTTTGTCTGTCTATAATTGTTTCTATTAGACCAATGTGTTATCCATTTGCCAGACATATTACATGTATAATACATATTTTTGAAATTGATTCATTGATGAATGAATAGCAACAAAATTATAGTTTGAATCTATTTAATTCCACCTACCAGATGTGTGTGTGTGTGTGTGTGTGTGTGTAAATATCTGCCAACTTTTTCTGTTCAGTACTGTTATTTTTTTGAGGCTTAGAGCACAAGAACACAATAAAAATTGATTTGGAAAGCTACCTAAGTTACACTATATGAATTTTCATTGCTGTTTCATTATTTATAAAAGACCTTAATTATTCTTTCCAGTTTCCCCGGGGTAAGAGAAGATCAGGTAAAAACAAAAAAGAACAAACCTTCTGTTTTTGCACATTCTAGTTCAATAGACATGCCAAAGAACAAAGCACACCTGGACCACTTGAAAATGTTGAGTATTTGAATATTCATTTTGGAAATATGTAAAATGAAACTATTAAAAAGTTGACTTTTTTTTTTTTTGACGAAGTCCTGCTTTGTTACACAGGCTGGAGTGCAGTGGTGCCATCTGGGTTCACTGCAACCTCCGCCTCCTGGGTTTAAGCAATTCTTCTGCCTCAGCCTCCCGAGTAGCTGGAATTAGAGGTACACACCACTACATCCAGCTAATTTTTTTTTTTTTTTTGTATTTTTAGTTGAGATGGGGTTTCCCCATATCGGCCTGACTGGTCTCCATTTCCTGATCTCGTGATCCGCCCACCTCGGCCTCCCAAAGTGCTGTGATTACAGGCATGAGCTACTGCGACTGGCCTAAAAAGCTGATTTATATTAAAAAAATTATTGGCAAGTCTATGAAGAAAAAAAGAAATTAGGCAAGAGAAATAAAATATTATGATTAGGTACTCACTTGTCAGAAAAAGAATCTCCAATCAGTAATTTTAAAATTAGCAATACATGACAAGTGAATTCTTTGATTTTAGTTACATATCAAATAGTTTCTATTATTAAGTCAAACTAGAAAATAGAATGAGTAAACATATTTTAAAAGTACACTTTATTCACTTTTACATTAAAAGAATAGTACAAATCAAAAAGTAACTAAATTTTGCTAAAATTGGAAAATGCTACTTAAAATAACATTGGAGGGCTATTTTCCCAAAGAAATAGTTATTTTTTCTGTGAAGTATAAGCCACATATATAACTATATATATAATATAAAGTAACCATAAACCATGTATATAACCATATATATGTAAAGTAACCAAAATTATACACACACATACACACACACACACACATATGTACATATATATATATATATATATATATATATATATATACTTAGAGACAGGATCTTGCTCTGTCACCTAATCTGGAGTGCAGTGATGCAATAATAGTTCAGTACAGGCCTCCCACCTCAGTCTCCCAGGTTGCTGTGACTATAGGCATGTGCCATTGTGATCGAATAATTTTTTTTCTTTTTGAGGCGAGGTCTTATTTTCTGGCCAAGACTGGTCTCAAACTTGGTCTCAAGCAATTCTCCCACCTTGGTTCACAAAGTGCTGGGATTACAGACATGAGTCAACACACCCAGGCTGTTATATATTTAAATAGCATTTTAGCACATAAAGTAAGATGACTATTGATATAAAATGGCAAAACTCACTGAATAAATGTTGTAGTTGATGAAAGTTATTGTAAGTCTATGGCTAACATGACTCTAATACAGAAAGCCATTATTTAAAAATATGAAAAATCACCATAGCATATGTAAAAGATTATGCCAGTGCTCTGCCCGTATTCCCAATGCAGCCTTAAGGTTTAGGTCCTGTATTCACTGTTTTTTTCCTACTTAATCTATCTTCTTCTTGCTGCTTGAAAGTTTTCTGTAAGTGTTGGGCTAGATTTACTTAAGACTTTGTGATGGAGATAGACTGCTAAGGTTATTTTGCTTTGTTTAAGATAAGGTACTAAAAAATATACATCTAATTTATTTACTCAAAGAAAGCAAGTTTCCATCTGAAAATGATGCCACACTGAGGTTGGAAGAGTGAACTTGACCAATGAGGTGTGTTACAGGAAAATGAGGATAAGAGGAGAAGGCATTTCTTTTCTGGCTTACGGACTCAGACATACTTTAGTAACCAATAGGTATTAATATTTTGAGTGACCATATTCTACATTGAATAAAATGAAACAAAAGAATTCTTTCTGGCAATTTTTAAAAATTGTATTGTGTTTGTGGTTATAATGCTATACTTTTCTTATTCAATTAGATTAGTGGAATGTATCTATTCATTTTTTGCTCATTTTAAAACAATTGGAGATACATTATACAGCAGACACATTCAGAGTGTGTCTATTAAAGTGTTTCAGAGAATAAATCCACAAAAATGGAAAAAAAGTAAATAAACATAAAAACATTGGCAGAAAATTGGAATTATACCTCAGTACCTCTAATGCCACCAAGTTCATTTTCTTTTTTTTTTTTTCTTTTCTTGGCCAAAGAAAGAAAGTTGTCTAATTAATGGCTTTGTTATTTTTCCATACTTGGTATGTTGTTGATGTGAACAATTCAGCACTTGCCTTTGACCCTAAGATGGCCAAAACAATAGATTTGAAGCCATTGTTGTGGCTCGTCTCACAGAATCTTTGGTTATGAGGATTTTCATATCAAATGTGTAAAGTGTGCTGAAATAATGTCACCAGAGGATTTGGAGTCTTTGTGTTCTCAAAATATTCAGTTTTGTCTCTCTAAAAGGATATTCTCAGAGGAGCCTGATCTTGCTGACATTGTTAGGATGTGTGATTGCCTGAGTATTTGAAAGTTATTTTCATGAGACACTTTTGGTCTTTGCTTCAATCTCCCAAATAAGGAAATCTTCCCCTTATGTTTCCCAAGAATCAAGGTGACTAAGGAGCTATAAAAAGAATTTTGAGGAGATATATAGATGCACCTTTAAAACTTCAGGCTCTAAAGCTTCATTATCCAAAGCAGAATGTCATAATAACATTAGCAACTTGTCCGAGGTCATGCATTTGTCATATAAAATAATGAAAATCATATTCAGCTTGCTCTTCCTCCAGAGCCCAAAGTCTTGCTAGTATGCTAAGCTGCCTTAAATTTATTGTGTGTAACATTATTTTCATGAGTGGCACAAAATTAATGGGGTTAAGAGATCTTATTTGAAAGTACTAACTACTGTATCATCATCTTAAAGATTAATATCAATGGTTATTATATTAAAATATAACCCCTCAGGACAATGCTTATCATATAAGATTCCCATTCACAGTTTTGTTTGTCTTTTCTGTACCCTTCATACCACCAGGCCTGCATTGGGGTTTAAAATCCTCCTTTTCTCCTCATACTTGCTCCCAGATTGTTCTTCTTCCCTTCACCATATAAATACAGATTTAATTCCATCATCAGTGAACAGAACTCCTCCTATGCCTATATTTTTTTAACCATCTACAGCTTATAGGGAAAATTTTTATAATTTCAGCATCCAGGATGATGATGTTTCAAATACTCTGGCTCCTTGGTACTTTGTTCCAATGATACTTTTCTCTCTTTCACTTCGGCTGCACACATTCATTCTTTAGTCCTGGTTATTACTAATTACAGTTACCCTTCTATAAACTCAATTTCAGGTCTTCCATTCTCTTCTCCCAATATCTTAACATTTCACCTCACACTTTCCATACATCAACTCCTATTAATGTGTAAGCCACACTAAGAACAATAATACACTGAACCTGCCACATTGTTTCTCTCTCCCATCCTTATGTCCTCCCTTCTCTCTTATAAAACTAAGATTCCCTGGTTCATGATGATGAATGAAACACTTTTGTTCTTAACTTGCTTTATGACTATTACCTGGCAAAACCAGAAACCTATTCATATCTTCTTCTACCTGTGTTGTGTCTGAACCGACACAATAGCTAATAGTGGTTGGAGAAAAATCCATAATCATATTAATTGGCCTTATTTTAAAATAATAATGATGAGCTTTATATTGGCAAACGAGTCTGCTTTTTAAATTCTCTTCTTGAAGTTTTTACTATCTCCTTTCTTATCCTGCCACCCAACTGGCAACCTCGCTTTCTACTTGAAAAATTATACATGTAATAAAAATGAAATCTCAAAAAGAAATTTACCTCACCTATTTGCATCCAGATCCACAAATTCTGCCTTCATTCCTGATACTATGGATGAAATATCATGACTGGTATTTGTCAATCTGTCTGTTTGGACACTAGTCCCATTTCCCAATGCTTATTTAGGCTGATAGTTCTTGCAATTCTCCCCTGACTCTTATAATCAACATTTTAGTATCTACTAAACATTCCTATCAGCAAAAGTACAGTATTCTCAAAGTTCTTTTCCTTTCTAAAGCACAAACATCTTTTTATTCCATATGGCCTGTTTCTGTTTTCCTGAATAGCAAACTTCTTCCAAAGATGATCTGTGCTCACCCAAGTCAAATCCTCTCTTGCCTACTGTCTGAATCCTATCATTTCACAAAAAAGCTTTTTTTAAGAACAAAAAATAACTTCTAAGTTAACAAGTACAATGACAAATTTAACGTACACATCTTATTTCATCAATCTTGGTATAGTCAGCCACTTCCTTTTCTTTGATGTACATTTTTTTTCATTAACTTCCAAGATACCATGCTAGATTTATTTTGACCTCTCCTTCTCAGTTCCAGTGACTGGTTACTGACTTCAATCAGTTGAAAATTCCAGGGTCTTATTCTCAGAGTATTTCCCCATATTTGTCTACATTTAACTGACACACTTGATGATATTGTTCAGACAAAATTATTTTAAATCCTATCTATATACCGACAATAATCAGGTTTAGATTTCATGGCCTACGCCATTATCTCTCAGTTCCAAACTCAAATATTTCACTAGTTATCTATATTAACTTAGATATTTAGTATGCATTTTAATCATAACATGGTCAAAATTAAAACCATTGGCAGGATTTCTTCTCTTGGTTGTTTTAACTAACACATAATTTACTTTTCCCATCTTTTTATTGCCAGTGTTTAATTTCTCATTCTAAATAATTTTCTGTTATCAAATCTGTGTGTGTACACACACACACACACACACACAGATTTGTGTGTGTGTGTGAGTGTATACATACCTATATACATTTGTATATGTAGATGTATAAACACATACACACAAAATCTGTGGCAGAAAGAATAATTTTCACCATTGAGAGTGACTTGGCATATATTAATCAAAGTTCACGAGATGGGGAGATTATACTGAATTGTCTAGATCACCCAATGTATTCAAAAAAGTCATCATAGTAGGCGGGCAGGAGAGTCACAGTCAGAGAAGGATATGAGACTACAAAAAAAAGTCAGAGTGATTCAGCTACAAGCTGTGAAATATGAGTAACCTTAAGAGGCTGGAAATGGCAAGGATCAGATTCTACCCTAGAGCTTCCAGGAAGATCTTAGTTTTGCCAACACTTTATTTTCATCCTGTAAGACCCATTTCAGATTTCTTACCTCCAGAACTACATGATAATAAATTTATAGCATTATATGCAAGAAAATCAGCGGTAATTTGCTACAGCAGCAGTAGAAAACAAACACTGATTCTTTATTTCTATTTTTTTATCAACTTTTTATACCTATTAATCTAGTCAAGATTTTTACCAATAAACATTTATTTATCTCTTAATATATGCCTTGCTCTGCTTTAAATATGTGATAAATGTTAACTTAGTTCCATGTTTTATAAAGCATTCTGTCTTATGAGAGAGGCAACATATTCATGCCCATTATAGAGATGATGAAACTAAAGCATAAAAGACATACAGCAATCTTACCAGAGTTAAAAATGGGTAAGTTCTTTGTATATTTTGAATAAGTTATGTTTTTTTTTTATTCCAAGGTGCTTGCACCAGCTCTTCTGGCTGCCTGTTATAATCTTTTCTCAGACCTTTAAATTTCTGACTCCTTATAATTCTCATCTTAGTTTAGTGTTAACCTCTGTAAAAAGACCTCTCCTGATGAAAGTAGTTTGGCAGTCATAGAGCCATACTTTTTCATTCTGTTCAATCATAGCATTTATTAGTACCTGGCTTTGCTGTTACTTGTTTTTTGTTGTTTTAATATTGTGTTTCCCTCCATTGAAAGGTAATTGCATAAAACAGCCTATTTTTCTTTTGATTTTATTTTTACTAATTCTGGCACTCAGAAATAATAGTTTATTATTTCGTAATCTTCCGATTCTCAGTTTTTGTTTTTATTTTTATTTTTTGGTAAATGTCTATTTTTAAATATTCCCTTGCTGATTTCTCTGAAGGTAAACAAATATGAAAAATATTTATCTTCAGTTCATATCAAGATAGCTATATATAGAGAGAGAGATGTAATTGATAACCACAAGTAAAATTAAAAGTTTTAGGATTATCTAGGCTTCACTGGATAATTGTTATAATCCTATCTCAGAGATAAAGTTGAATGTCTGGTATTACACCCTTAGCAGTAAGCTACTGTGATTTTGCATGTAGAGGTAATATGACAAGCTTTATGTTTCAGAAAAGTAATCTCATGCAGTTTGTAAAATGATGTGAAATAGACAAGAAAATAAATTAATGCATGGATGGATGGATTTTTATGAAGGTTATGAGGCTAACATGGAATATGGCAAATGCACAGCATTTAGTGCATGAAATCTACCGTATTCCCATTTATAGGGAGCTAAGTTCTGAAGATTGCCATGGTTACTCATCTACAAAATACAAACTACACCTGTAAAAGATGAAGAACATCTTCTACTCATAGGCACATGAGGGTGTTAGAAAGATTAGTAGCTGAAGTCATGAGCATTTAGCAGTAACTGGTGTATTGATGGTTTCATACAAGAAATATTTGAAACCATAATCACATATATGCATACATAAGAAATAACAACATCTATTTATTTATGCCATCAGGTAAACAAATGTACTTTTCACAGTGGTCTTATTGTAAATACTGACTTTCATTATAAAATGATTATTATGGACAATTGCAACATAGCAAGAAAGCAAGTATTCAGCCACTAATTAAGTATAATGTAAGGCACAAATGTACTTATTTTTCCCCCAAAACTCATTTACTAAGAATATACTATGCACTAGTCAGGCTCTTTTCTAGTCAATGTGGTTCTGACGATAATATGCTAAATACCTTTATAAAATCTATGGTTTTGTGACATATTTGGACCAACATAGAAAGCAATTACAACATAAAATGATGTATCTCATAAAAGTTGCTGTTTTAACAGTATGCAGTAAAGGCAAGTAATGTTTTCAGAAGGAAATGGCAACCCAAATAATTATTAATCTAAACAAAAAATAATTAGCAGTTAGTATGCTGAAGATGGGGGAGTTCAAAAGGGGAGTGTGAGAAGGAAAGTGTCCTGGCCGGAAATAAAATTTTGTATTTAAACATGGTTGAAGCTTGGTAGACAAGAAAGAACTTCCTAGAGATTGATGCATATAGAAAGTAGAAAGACAACAATGAAAGTCCACCCAAGCCATTGTAGAGTTTGTGTTTTGCCTTGGAGCAATGGTGTGCTACTGATATAATGAGAAATCAAATAATGCTATTTAATGCATGTTTATAAAATTGTTTTGGCTGCCATGTGAAAATTGATCTTCAACTCATTTTGTTTCCAGGAATGTTGAGTGTATAAAGTATATAATAATTATTTTAAATGAATTTTAAATGAATAATACATTTATTAATCATCTCCTGTGTGTTGTGCCTAGCACTGGAATTATATCAGAGAACAAGGCAGACATGATCCATGTCTTTCTGAGCTTAGGATATTCTACAGGCTGTCTGTCAGCTGTTGAGAGTTTGAACTACAGAAACAAGGCTTAGACATTGTTAAAAGTTAGAAAGTCGGTTTTATAAAAATCATAAGGGACAGAGTCAACATTGCTTTCACTTAATTTATGTCCCACAGATTTTATATTTTAATTAAATTTAAAAGCAAAAAGCAATGCATCTTATTTATATGCATTTACATTGTCTCAATTTTTGGCATATTAAATATAAATATACATATAATTTTAATACAAACCAAATCTTATTTATACATCTATGTTGGGCATTTTGGACAACATCTCTCTAGACACATTCAAAATGACAGTGTCAAATACCTCTTGAATAAAAATTCACGAGACAGATGGTGTTATGCCTGGATATAAACATCAGGAGCTCTAAAATATCATTAAAGCACGTAGATGACTTTTAGCAAGCTAGTATTTGATAAGATTCACATGAAAAATTCAGTCCTTCTACACCAAATAACTTACTGTGTACCGTTTATAATAGGAATCCACCTACATAACAACAGACAAATAAAGAACTTCATGAGCACATACCTTGTGGGCAGTCCAAATTCTAAGTGCTAAACCATTGAGTAGTTTGGATATAAATAATACTTTATAGTTATTTGCCTGAAATTTCAAGATACTATAAAATTATTCAAAATCTAGTAAAGCCCTACAGATATGACAAAATCACAGAGTGATATCAGACAAATGATTAGCTTTCTTATATTATTTTGGTTGAGTTATAAACTTTTTTTGTGGTTAAAAGAGAAATCCCTAATAAACAGAAAAAAAAATAGAACAGATCATATCACCCTATCATTTGCTGGGTAAATATATCAGCACAAGATGCATATCACATAAGCCACTTGGCATGTCCCCATTTTTAAAAGGTATCCGGATACTGACTTGTAAATGAGCATTGATATATTGGGCAGCATAATAAATAAAATGGACTGGGAACAGAAAAGAAAATATGTTAAAATTTATTTTTAATACACATGATGTCAGACAACTTTAAGAGGATTATTTCTTGCTTTGCATTGCATTCAATATCACTAGAGAGTTATTCATATTGTGTGAAAGTGCAGGTTTCTAGAATGGCCTCACTTTAATATTCAATATATGGTCCCAGATCATTATACTTCGTTATTAACTGACCTGATTTAAGAAAGATTAAATGAAACTTTCTGGGACCTGCCCACCTTTTATTTATTTGTGAGAACAGTGACTGTGCTTTTATTGTTTGTTTGTTTCGTGAGGTATCACTAGCACTCAGGTGCATATTTATTACTGTCTTAACTGCGCCTGTCTGTATAAACTAAGTTATGATGGTAATAAGTGACCACATAATACTCCCTAGCTTATAATAAATATTCAACTCTCATTCATGCAACATGTTTCTAAGCAGCTGTTTTCCTAGTCCATGTCATCATTTCTCTGAGACCTTGGATGAAGAAGCCTCTAAATAAAAATTTGCCAATCTTGTAACAGTAAAAAGTGACATAGCAAACTATAAGTTCACTCTTAAATATTCAGCACAGAAACTTACACCCACATTTGATTTGTCAGAGCAAATTATATGGCTGTTTCCAAGTTCAACACAGAAAAAAATATTTATTTTCATCACAGAGTGGTCTTATAGAAAGTAAATTATAGTTTTGATAATCAGTAATACAGTCTACAACACTCAACTATATTTACCAGAGCCCCACTGAAAAATACTCATTTAGGACTACAGCTCATGAGTACTATTCATCACATTTAAAAATTATGGCTCTGCCAACCGAGCAATCAGTTTTAAAAGGCAGTAAGCTACAACCTATACATTGCTCATTTGTTTTAATGTCACTACAAACTCTCATGACCTAAAGTAGGCTTGTATCCAGACTCAGCATGCCTTGTCTTTGTTTTGATCCTGTCTAACTTGGGATTTGATATCTAACTCACACATTTTGAATTATTTGTGAATGTGAGCAGCTATGAAAATCTTATTGAGACATGTTCTTATAAACTCGGGCTTCATTACTACTTTTCTAGCAGCAAACTGGAATCCATAAATTTAAATGCAATGTTTCCATTTGTTAATTGTGTGACCTTGAGCAGGTCACCTAATTGCTCTCTGTCCCAGTTTCCTTATCTGTAAAATGAGACTAGTAGCGCTAATTAATTCGTGGTATTATTTTGATTATAAATAAGATTAATATTTGTAATGTGGCAAAAAGACCAGATATATAATAAGTTTATGATATTCTTTTTTTTTCTTTTTTTTTTTTTTTTTTTTTTTGAGATGGAGTCTTGCTCTGTCGCCCAGGCTGGAGTGCAGTAGAGGGATCTCGGCTCACTGCAACCTCGGGTTTCCAGGTTCAAGAGATTCTCCTGCCTCAGCCTCCCAAGTAGCTGGGACTACAGGTATGCACCACTAGGTCCAGCTAATTTTTTTGGTATTTTTACTTCAGATGTGGTTTCATCATGTTCGCCAGGCTGGTCTCAATCTCTTGATCTCATGATCTGCCCGCCTCAGCCTCCCAAAGTTCTGGGATTACAGGTGTTAGCCATAGCACCTGGCCAAATAATGCCATTCTTGATTGCCATACATTTTAAATTTGAAATATAAATAAGGATGTATTTCATATGTTTACATCAATCATACATTAATACACAAATGAAACATTAAATAGACTTTCCTTTTCTATAATGAAGAATAGTTAGACAACTCATATAACACATTTTCATAGCTATTTGATCACCTAGTAATGGCCATCTTCATAGATACTAATCACAAATATTCATCACAGTTGTCAGCATTTGATAAGAACTTTGAAAATCAGTTACCCTTATAGATGTTGTCTCATCAACTGCCATAAATAATTTCATGTAACTTGATGTCATATTTTTCCTGCCCCTCATCATGTCCCAGTCTTCTCCACTTAACAATTAGTGCCCTCTCATGCTCATGTGAGGATAACTAACATCTTATCTTTCAGTGTTGTCTTTAATTGCATATTTATAGACTTGAAATCCAACTTTATAAACAGGGCTTCAACCATCTAAATGTTTAACATTATAAATTCAATACTTCTTATCAGAGTTCTAATAAAAGTTGTTAACTCATTGATGTCTACATATTACTTCCATGCTTTCCACATTAAAGAAAACCAACAAACTTAGGCTTCATCAATCCCTTGATAAAACTAAAATCATACTGCAAAATACTAAAGAGTCACTTATAAATGTATCTTTTGGCAAATTGCTTTTCCCACACCCTAATTTTATAATATTACCACTTGAAAATATATGTAGTTTTAGTTCATCATTTGCTAGATGTATTTTCATTATAATTTTTTAAAATTTATTTTTAAACTTTTTAATTTTAATGTTATAGATATATAGTAGTTGAACATATTTCTATGGTACATGTGAAACTTTATTACAAGCAGACAACATGGAATGATTAAATCAAATTAATTGAGATATGCATCACCTGAAGCATTTTTCATTTTTTTTTGTTAGAAACATTTCATTAGAAACTTTTCTAGTTATTTTGAAACATACATTAAATTTTTAACTATAGTAACCCTATTGTGCTACCAAATACTAGATCTTATTCCTTCCATCTGTATTTTTGTATTCTATCTACCTCTCTTTGTGTTTTTGTATTATATCTATCTCTCTTTATTCTGCCCGTCTCACTACCCTTCTCAGCCTCTGGTAACCACTATTCTACTCTCCATCTCCATGAGATCAACTTTTTTAAGCTCCCACATATGGGTGAGAACATACAATATTTGTCTTTCTGTGCCTGACTTGTTTTACTTAACATTATGTACTTGAGTTACATTCCTGTTGTTGCAAATGGCAGTATATTATTCTTTTTTGTGGCTGAATAATATGTTACTGTGTATACATACCACATTTTCTTTACCCATTTATCCACTGATGGGCACTTTGGTTGATTCCAAATCTTGGCTATTGTGAATACTGCTGCCATAAACATAGGAGTGCAAAAATTTCTTCAATATACTGATTTCCCTTTCTATAGTTAAATGCCCAGAAGTAGGATTGCTGGATCCTATGGTAGTGCTATTTTTAATTTTTTAAAGAATATCCATACTGTTCTCCATACTAACTGTGCTGATTTACATTCCCACCAGTAGTGTAGCAGGGTTTTCCTGCCTCCATATCTTTACATATGTCCATAATTGCCCTACTTTATTATAAAAATCCATCTTTACTGAGTGATATGATATCTCATTATAGTTTTGATTTGCATTTCTCTGATGACTAGTCATTTGAATATTTATGAATATACATGTTTGGCCATTTATATGTCTTCCTTTGAGAAATTACATACAAAAATCATATTAAAATCAATTAAATACTTAAATTTAAGACATGAAACTATAAAACTACTAGTAAAAAATGTCGGGGACATACTGCAGTACATTGGTTTAGAAAAAGATTTCTAGAGTAAGACCTCAGAAGCTACCAAAGCAAAAATGGACAAATAAGATCACATCAAGCTAAAAACACTGCTGTAGAACAAAGGAAACAATTGACAAAATAAATGGATAACACACAGAAAGATAAAATATTTACACACTACTCAATTGACAAAGGATTAATAACCAGCACATAGAGCAAAGAAGGAGAGCAAGATGGCAAAATAGAAGGCCCCACCAATCGTTCTCCCAACACAGTAACACTAAATTCAACAACTACACACAAAAAAGCACTTTTTGAGAACCAAAAATTAGGTGAGCACGCACAGTACCTGATTTAACTTCATATCACTGAAAGAGGCACTGAATAGGGCAGGAAAGATAGTCTTGGATTGCTAATGCTACCACTCCCCCACTCTCCCACCATAGCTACATGGCACAGAGAAATTTGTGCATTTCGGAGAGGGAGAGCTCAGCAATTGTGAGACTTTGTATTGAACTCAGTGCTGCCCTGTCACAGCAGAAAGCAAAACCTGGGCTGAACTCAGCTGATTCCACCCATGGAGGAAGTATTTAAACCAGCCCCAGCCAGAAGGGAATCATCCATCCCAGTGGTCAGAACTTTCATTCTGGCAAGCCTTAGCACCATGGGCTGAAGTGCTGTGCATCCCTAAATAAACTTGAAAGGCAATGTAGGCCACATGAATTGCAATTCTGGTGCTGAGCTAGGCTTGGTGCAAGTAGACTTGGGGGGCATGCAGTTTACTGAGACATAAGCTGGGGCAGCTAAAGGACTGCTTGCACCAACCCACCCCAAACTCCAGGCAACACAGCTCATGGCTCCAAAATAGACCTTTTACTTCCACTTGAGGAGAGGACAGGGAAGAGGAAAGAAGACTGTTGTATTGCACATTGGATACCAGCTGAGCCATAGTAGGATAGTGTACTACTTAGAATTCTGAAGCCCCTATTCAAGGCCCTAGCTCCTAGACAACATTTCTAGATATACCTGGGCCAGAAGGCAAACTATTGTTATTAACAGAAGGTGACACAGTCCTGCAGTCCTGCCAGGATCCATCAGCTGCTTACTAATGAGCCCTTTGGCCCTAAATAGTCCACTGGCAGCCCAGGTAGTATGCCGTGGGCCTTGGGTGAGACTCTGAGGCACGCTAGCTCAGTGAAGACCCAGCATGTTCCCAGGTGTTGTGTCTATAGTGAGAGACTCCTTCTGTTTGAGAAAAGCAAGGGGAAAAGTAAAGGAGACTTTGTCTTTTACCCTGTGTACCAGCTCAGCCACAGTGGAGTAGAACACTAAACAGACCCTTTTGATTCACTATTCCAGACTTTGGCTCCTGGAAACCATTTCTAGACCTTCTCTGGCACTGAGGTGAACCTGCTGCCCTGACAGATGAGTTCCAGGTATGGCAGCATTTACAAGCTGACTGAAGAGCCCTTGAGCATTAAGTGAATATCAGCAGTAGTCTGACAGTGCTCTCTGCGGGCCTGTGGTGGTGGTAACAAAAGGGTGAGGTTCCTCTGCCTGAGGAAAGGGGAAGGAAGAGTGGGAAGAACTTTCTCCACAGTAAAGTAGAATATCAGGTAGACTTCTAAGGTTTTTACTTTAGTCCCTAGATCCTGGACAGCATCTCTGGACCCTCTGGATCCTGGAGGAACTTGCCATCCAAAGGAAATGACACACGATTGGCTGGCTTCACCGCCTGCTGATTGTAGAACCCTAGATACTTGAGTGAACATGGGTAGTAGCCAGGTAGTGGTTATAATGAGCTTTGAGTGAGACTCATTCCTGTACTGACTGTAGATATGACGGAGCACTGTCCCAGCTGTGGTGGCCACAGAGTTGATTATGTCACACCTTCCTGAGCGCTAGGCAGCTCAGCACAGAGAGAGAGTGAGACAGACTCTGTATGCTTGGGGAAAATAAGGGAAAAGAACAGAGTCCCTTCCTGGTAATCCAGAGAATTCTTCTAGCTCTTATCCGAGACTACCAAGGCAGTACCTCGACAAGTTTGCAAGAGTCACAGCATTATTGTGCTTGGGATATGCCCAAATGCTGATAAAACTTATATTTACAATACTCAAGTTTTTCAGAGTACTTGGAAAGCCTTGCCAAGAAGGATGGAAATAAACAGGCCCAGATTGTGTAGACTACAATAAATACATAACTCAAATGCCAAGTCACCAACATACATCAACAAGCATCAAGATCATCGAGGAAAGCATGACCTCACCAAGTTAATTGAATAAGGCACCAGAGACCAATCTGAGATAAACAGAGTGACCTTTTAGACAGATAATATAAAATAGCAGTATTGAGAAAACTCACAGAAATTCAAGATAGTATAAAGAAGGAATTCAGAATTTTATCAGATAAATTTTAAAAGATATTGAAATATTTAAAAATAAGCAAAAATTGTGAAGTTGAGAAATGCAATTGACATACTGAAAAATGCATCATAGGTTCTTAATTGCAGAATTGATCAAGCAGAAGAAAGAAATAACAAGCTTGAAAACAGTCTATTTGAAAATACATAGTCAAATGAGTAAGACAGGGGTATGGATGCAGCAAACCACCAAGGTACATATATACCTATGTAACAAACCTGCGTGTTCTCCACATGTACCCTGGAATTTAAAGCATAATAAAAAATAATAACAAAAAGGAATGAAGCATGCTTACAAGATCATTTAAGTACAAGAATGTTTATAGAATACCAAGCAGATTTAACTCAAAGAACACTGACTAACTCAAGAAATTTAATAACAAAACTCCCAAAGGTCAAGAATTGTGGGAAAAAAAATCAAGATCAAGAAAGAATTCTAAAAGCAACAAAAGTGGAAAGAAGCAAACAACAAACAGTGGAGGTTCAATATGTGTGACTTTTCAGTGGAAAGTGGCATGATCTATTTAAAATACCGAAGGAAAAAAACCTTTTTTTTTTATTAGTACTTTTTTCTTTTTTCTTTTTTTTTAAATGTACTTTACATTCTGAGGTACATGTGCAGATCATGCAGGGTTGCTGCATAGGTACTTACATGGCAAGGTGGTTTGCTGCCTCCATCCCGTCTCCTATATCTGGCATTTCTCCCCATGTTATTCCTCCCCAACCTCCCCACCACCCCGCTGTCCCTCCCCTAGGCTCCCTCCAACAGACCCCAGTGTGTGATGCTCCCCTCCCTGTGTCCATGTGTTCTCATTGTCCAACACCTGCCTATGAGTGAGAACATGCAGTGTTTGGTTTTCTGTTCTTGTGTCAGTTTACTGAGAATGATGGTTTGCAGATTCATCCATGTCCCTACAAAGAACACAAACTCATCATTTTTTATGGATGTATAGTATTCCATGGTGTCTATGTGCCACATTTTCCTCGTCCAGTCTATCATCAGTGGGCATTTGGGTTGGTTCCAGGTCTTTGCTATTGTAAACAGTGCTGCTGTGAACATATATGTGCATATGTCTTTATCACAAAATGATTTATAATCCTTTGGGTATATACCCAGTAATGGTACTGCTGGGTCAAATGGAATTTCTATTTCTAGATCCTTGAGGAATCACCAACTGTCTTCCACAATGGTTGAACTAATTTATACTCCCACCAACAGTGTAAAAGTGAACAAATCTTTTACCCTAGAATAATATATCCGGTGAAAATGTCCTTCAAATGTGAAGGAGAAATAAAGAGTTCTTCAGATAAACAAAATCTGAGGGATTTTATCAACACCAGCTGTATCCTACAAGAAATGCTAAAAAGGAGTACTTCTATCAGAAAAAAAAAGCATGTTAAAGAGCAGTCAGACATCATTTGTAGGTACAAAACACACTGGCATTAGTAAGTAAACAGAAAAACAGAATATAATATTGTCACTCTAGCGTGTAAGCTATGCTCATCTGAAGGAGAAAGACTAAAAAATGAATCAATAAAAATTATAAATACAACAACTTTTGAAGATGTCTACAGTACAATAAGATATAAATAGGGCCAGGTGTGGTGGCTCACACCTGTAATCCCAGCACTTTGGGAGACTGAGGTGGGCAGATCACAAGGTCAGGAGTTCAAGACCAGCCTGGCCAAGATGGTGAAACTCTCTCTCTACTAAAAGCACAAAATAATTAGCTTGCTGTGGTAGTGCCCACCTGTAATTCTAGATACTCGGGAGGCTGAGGAGGAGAATTGCTTGAACCCAGAAGGTGGAGACTGCAGTGAGCTGAGATGGCTCCATTGCACTTTAGCCTGAGCAATGGAGCAAGACTCCATCTCAAGAAAAAAAAAAAAAAGATGTAAGTAGAAAAAATGTGGAAAAGCAGGTGACAAATTTATAGTGTACATGTTTATTATTTTTCTTTTTGTTTGTTTATGCAAAGAGTGCTATATTGCTATTAGCTTAAAATAATTGGTTGAGATCGTTTGAAAGCCTGATGGTAACTTCAAATAAAAACATACAATGCATACAATGGATACACAAAAAAGAAAAACCAAGAAATTAAGTCACACTACCAGGGAAAAAATCCTTCACTAATATAAAGACAGGAAGGAAGGAAAGAAGGAAAAGACCACCACAGAAGAACCAGAAAGCAAATAACTAAATGGTAAGAGTGAGTCCGTCCTTATCAATAATCACACTGAATGTGAATGGACTAAAATCTCTAATAAAATGACAGAATGGCCAAACTGATACTAAAACAAGACCCAACAATCTGTTGCCTACAAGAAGCACACTTTGGCTACAAAGCTACATATAGATTGAAAAGAAAGGAATGGAAAAAGGCATTTCAGAGCAATGGAAACCCAAAATGAGCAGGGGTAGCTTATATCAGAAACAATAGATTTTGAGACCAAAACTCTGACATGACAAAGAAGGTCATTATATAATGATAAAGGGGTCAATTCAACAAGAGAATACAACAATTTAAAATAGTTATTAACCCAACATAAGAGCACTCAGATATAAAAAACAAATATTATTAAAGCTCAAGAAAGAGGCAGAACCCAATAAAATAATAGCTGTAGACTTCAGCACTCCACTTTCAATTTGGACAAAACTCCTAGATAGAATAACAACAAAATAATATCAAGCATTTTCTATGACTACAATGGAACAAAACTGGAAACACATAGAAATGAAACAATATGCTTCTGATGACCATTGGGTCAATAACGAAAAAGGAAAGGAAATTTAAAATTTCTTGAAACAAACGATAATGTAAACACCAAACACTGTGGGATGCAGTGAAAGCACTACCAAGAAACAAGTTAATTGCTCTAAGCATCTACATCAAAAAAGAGGAAAAAATTCAAATAAACCACCTGATGATGAATCTTAAATAACTAGAAAAGCAAGAAAAAACCAAACCCAAATTTGCTAAAAGAAAATAAATAATAAAACCATAGAAAAGATAAATGAAATTGAAACAAAGAAAAACGATACAATAGAGCAATGAAACAAAATCTAGTTTTTTAAAGGATAAGCAAAATCAACAAACCATTAACCAGACTAAGAAAAAAGAGATAACTCTCAAATAAATAAATCAGGTATGAAAAGAAGACATTATCATGGATATTACAGAAATTCAAAGGATCATTGATGGCTGCTATAAGCAACAATATGACAAGAAATAGGAAAATCTAGAAAAAAATGTATAAATTTCTAGACACATAAAACCTAATAAGATTTAATCATGAAACATTGAAAACCTGAACAGAGCAATTACAAGTAGCATGATCAAAGCCATAATATGAAGCCTCCCAATGAAGCAAAGCGAGAGTTCCAATGGCTTCACTGCTGAATTCTACCAAACATTTAAGAAAAACTAATACCAGTCCTATTCAATCTACTCCAAAAAGTAGAGGATTGAATACTTCCAAACTCATTCTATGAGGCCAATATTACTCTGTTACCAGAACCAAACAAAAATACATTAAAAAAGAGAAAACTATGGAATAATATTACTGAGTAATATTGATGCAAATATCCTTAAAATATTAGCAAACTGAATTCAACAATGCACTAAAAAGATCATTCATTATACCCAAGTAGGATTAATTGCAGATATACAAGGATGGCTTAAATCAGTCAATGTGATTATCATATAAGCAGAATGAAGAAAAAAGTCATGGCGATTTCAACCAAATGCTGAAAAAGCATTTGGTAAGTTTCAGCAACCTTTTATAATAAAAACTCCCAAAAATGAATATAGAAGGAACATATCTCATTATAATAGAAGTCACATATGACACACTCACAATTATGGGAAAAACTGAAAATGTTTCCTCTACGATTTCAAACAATACAAGTATGCTCACTTTTATGACTGTTATTCAACATACTACTGGAATTTCTAGCAAAGTAATTAGACAAGAGAAAGGGAAAAGGGGCATTCAAATTAGGAAAGAAGAAATCAACTTATCCTTGTATGCAGATGATACAGTCTTATATTTGAAAAAACCTAAAAACTCTAATACAAAGCACTTTGAACTGATAAACAATTCAGTTAAGTTGCAGGACACAAAGTCAACATACAAAAATTGGTAGCATTTCTATATGCCAACAGTGAACAATCTGAAAAAGAAAGAAAGTATCCTATTTACAATAGCTATAAATAAAATTAAATACCTAGGGATTAATGAAATCAAATAAATGAAAGATCTTTACAATCAATACTATAAAACATTGGTGGAAGAAATAGAAGAGGACACACACAAAAAAATGAAAAGAGCTATACCATGTTCACTAATTGGAAAAAATAATATTGTTAAAATGTCCATACTATGCAGAGCAATCTACAGATTCATTTCAATTCCTATCAAAATACCAATTACATTATTCATAAAAATAGAAAACACAAGCCTAAAATTTATATGGAACTACAAAATATCCAGAATAGCCAGTTATCTTAAGCAAAAAGAACAAAACTGGAGGAATCACATTACTTGACTTCAAATTATACTACAGAGTTATAGAACTAAAATGGCACGGTACTGGCATAAAAACAGACACACAGACCAGTGAAACAGAATAGAGAAAGCAGAAATAAGTTCAGGTATTTACAGTAAACTAATTTTCCACAAGGATGCCAAGAACATACATTAAAAGGACCGTCTCTTCAATAAATTATTATGGGACAACTGGGTATCTATATGCAGAGGAATGAAACTAGACCCCCATCTCTAGCCATATACAAAAATCAAATTGAGTTAAAGATTTAAATCTAAAATCTCAAACTATGAAACTACTATGAGAAAAAATTTGGGAAACTATCCAGGACATTGGACTGGGCCAAGATTTATTGAACAATAAATACCCCACAAGCACAGGCAACCAAAACAAAAATGAATGAATAGAATTTTATCAAGTTAAATAGCTTCTACACAGCTAAGGAGAAAATCAACAAAGTAAAGACAAAACCCACAGAATAGCAAGGGATTAATACCAGAATATATAGGGAGCTCAAAGAACTTATAGGATAAAATAGAACTTACAGGGAAAAAAAAAAATCTAATAGCCTAATTCAAATACTGGGCAAAAGATATGAACAGGTATTTCTCAAAAGAAGATGTACAAATGGCAAACAAGTTTATGAAGAGGTACTCAATATGATTTATCATCAGAAAAATGCAAACCAAAACTACAATGAGATATTATCTCACCCCAGCTAAAATGGCTTTTATCAAAAAGACATGCAAAATGCCTTCTTTAATTTCTTTCAGTAATATTCTTTCATAGTTTTTGTGTGTGCATTGTAGGTGATTATGTTTGCTCCCTATTTAATTGGATTTAATCCTAAATATTTGCTTTTTTTGTTGCCATTAAAGTTAAACTTTGAATATGGAATTGATTAGCTCTTATTTAGAAATTAAGTAGATTTTTGCATGTTACATAATATTCAGGTACCTTGCAAATGGCATTAGTTCTAATAATGTGTATAAAGATTTTCTATAATATTGCATTATACAAAATTATGTCATATGCACCCAATCACAGTTTTATTGCTTCTTCCAAATTCTTACATCTTTTATTTGTTTTTCTTGTATTGCTTATAAAATAGAACTTTTAGCATGTCAAACAGAAGTGTTGATAGCATACACTTTTATCTCTTCACATTCTGAAAGAAATAGCCTTCACTATGACGTGATGACATTACTAGTTATTGCTTTAAAATATCTCTTCTTTTTCTACTTTGATACATATTTTATTTATTTTTAAATCATAAGTGGATTTTTTTCCTCCAATGTTCTGATCAAATAAATGTTCTCTTTTATTCTGTTAATCTGAGAAGTTGATTTAATGAATTTTCTCATAGTCAACATTTCATTCCTGAATCACCTTAAATATGCTGTATTATCTCTTTAGTATGCTGTTGGACCCCTTTGTTAATTATTAGTAAAGGCAATTCTCAATTATGTATGTGAGACTGATTTGAAATGTCCATTTTTATATGTTCCTTGGCATGTTTTTATATCTGAAATGCTTGCCTCATAAAATGAGTTGAGGAGTATGACCTTTATTCTTTGAAAGAATGTAATTATTTAAAATTTAAATTTTAATTATACTCATCTTAAATAAATATGTGATAGAATATAGCCATAATGCCCTGGGGTTTAGGGTTATTTTTGCGGAAAAACTGTAATTATGGCTTAATTTTTTTAACAGTTCATTAGATTAAATGCTGGTACCTAAAAATATATGTTCATGTCCTAAAACCTGTGAATGTGACCTTATTTACAAAAAGGTTCTTTGCAGATTTAATTTAAAGAATTTGAGATGAGACAGATCAACCTGATTTAATTGGTGGGTGGGTCACTGGGTGAAGTCTAAATCCAATAATGTGTCTTTCAAAGAGATACATAAAGATATACACACAGGAATAAGGAGAGGGCCACATGAAGACAGAGACAGAGATTGGAGTTAGGCAGCTGCAATCCAAAGACATGGAGTAACTAGAAGCTTGAGGAGGTTAAGAAAGGATTCTACCCTACAACTTTTGAAAGGAGCATAGCCCTGCCAACACTTTGATTTAATACTTCTGTAGTATGTATTCCATAAAATACTGCTCAGCAATAAAAAGGAATGAAATCATGACTTTTGCAAAAACACGAATAGAATTGTTGGCTACTATCCTAAGTAAAATAACCTAGAACCAATTCAGAAACCACAAGTTCTACTTGTAAGTGGGAGCTAAACAATGGATCCAACAGCACATAGAGAGTGGTATAATAGTTATAAGAGACACAGAAAGTCTGAGGGCAGGACTGGGGTGAGGGATTAAACACAACCTGTTGAGTACAATGTACACTATTCACATGATACACTAAAAACCCAGACTTCATTACTCTACAATATATCCACGTAACACAACTGCACTTACAACATTAAATCTATAAACATTAAAATAAAGCGTCTGAACTCCAGAACAGTGAGATAAATTTCCATTGTTTTAAGCCACTGCATTTCTGGTAATTCATTATGGCAGCTCTAGGAAACTGTACCTTCAAATTTTTCTTTTCTTCTTGTATCAATTTTAGTGAATTGTATTTTCTATGAATTGGTCTGTTTTACCTAAACTCTCATTTGCGTAAAATCGTTTATGACATCTTTTTCTTACTCCAAGTATTGTAATTTGTGTATTTCCATTTGCTTCACTTCATTAGTCTTCAAAGGGCTTTGTCATTGTATTACTTTTTACAAAGATAAATATTTGCCTGTAATAATCCTCTATTTTACGTTCACTTCCTATTTCTTTAATTTCTGTCTTTATGTCTATTATTTTATTTTTTTCATTTAGCTGTTTTTAATGTTGTTTTTCTGATTTTTTGATATGAATACTTGGTTTATGGATTTTCAGGATCTTTTACTTTCTAATATATTAAGTCTACAATTTCCCTTAAGTCTTAAGTAACCTATGCCTTTCAATTTTTATTATGTCATATTTTATTGTCATTGAATTAAAATTTAATGAGTTATTTTACAGCTGGTCAGGACACCTGTAAGTCAGGAATTCACTCTTAAACAAGATATAGTTGAAATAGTAAAGCTAATCGTGTATAATATATAGCTTAAAGTTCAAAACTCCCCAAACAATTGCCCACAACCTGCTAGTTTATGCTGCTTAAGGATGTGTAGATTGATGGCTTATGCTTCTCTTAGACATATGATTTGGCTTCACAATCAGCTTATATGGTTAAGCCATTATTATCCATTTAAAAATAAAAGACCCCATCGGAAATTTTGCCTGAAATCTCATGTAACAAAGATTTCTCACACTTATATTGCTAACAACCTGGCAACAAAGCGCAAACAGTGCAACTAAGAAAGTACGGTAGGAAGCTGTGCCTGCAAGATCTCGGGCTCCTGATGTCTGCTTGTGCTTGCTTTCTCCTTCTGGACTATCTTTTTCTGCATGATATCCTTACAGGACTATTTTCTGTAGAACCTTGTAAATCTTTTCAATTACCCAATTGTACAAGTAACAATTTTTATCAACATGTTGAAATGACCTCTGACTGTATCATACACATGATAGTGTGGTCATACTCTGACTTTGCATAAATTAGATGGAGGGACAAACTCCCAACTTAAGAATAATGACAGTGGTATGAATCTCATATCCCCAAGGAGGAACACTCACAACTCCACCTGAGATATTAAATGGGATGTTTATTCTGAGGTGCTGAAATGTTGATAACGCAAGCAATTTTTTTCTCTAATCTACATCTTTGAATAAGTGATAGTTGATTTAGTGATAACAGAGACCTCAATTGCTTAGTTGTTTACCCACATTTACTTTCTACTTTTGCCCTACATATTTTACCTTTATTGAAACCTTATGTAAGTTTAATCTGTGGATGCTTGTGGGTTGTTTTAATCACCCAACCTGTGTAAAGACTGCACATATTCCCTTGAAAAGAATGGATATTCTTCAGGTAATGGATGTAATCTTATTAATAGATCACTTAGGTAAATTGCCTCAAACACATTAATAAAATTTTTCTGTCTTTACTGGTATTTTTCTGCTTCTCTCAGTTCTAGAGAGTTGCATGTTAAAATATCCTACTCTTTTCTGTTCTAGCAGGTTTTGTTTATGTATTTTAAACTTTATGAGGGTTATGCAACAATAAATTATGTTATATTCAGTGAATTAAAGCTTTTTTTAAATTACTGATTAAAAAAAAAACTGTAGTTCTATTGCCTCATTTTGCATGTTGGATTTAAGAAATTTGATATCAGTGTCTTCTTTTTGCCCTTGTAAATTGTTTAACTTTTACTTTAGAGGTCTAGAATACTTTTGTTTGTTTTTAAAATCTAATGGATTTACTATGTGGAGTCTGAAGTTGGTCTATCTGCATTAATTCTCTCAGGAGTGCAGGGAGTAGACCTTTATAGTACTTGATTATTTTTTAAATTAGGGGACTATTTTAAAAATTGCAGCATAAAAATTACTTTCAGCACATTTTATTTTTCTTCTTCAGAGATTCCAATTATGGGAATATTATAATTTATTTTCCTGTTTTTTTATCCACCATATTTTCTCTGACCTGTTTTATCTAATTATTGTTTTCTTGGTTGCTTGCCTGGCATTTTTAAATTTACCTTATTAAAATTTCATTTGTTTCTATTCTTGTATATAATCTAAAATTTAATATTCATTTTGAATATGATTTTATTTTTCTCCATGCTAAGTTCAGTTAACTTTCTTTTCCTTTCAATAATATTTAAAAATATTCTCACATTTTTGTTTCTATACATTTATTTCAATTTAGATTGTTGTCTTATGGTTTTCATTCTGATTCTTTGTGTGTGCCAGGGACTTTCTTTTTATCAACTGAAGTGTAATAAATACTACCTTCTGAATTTTGTCATGATATTTTATGGATTTATTCCATTTCCATTGCCTTGATTTTGCTCTGTGGTGACTTATATTATTAGACTGACATTTATTTAATAACTATTTCCTGATATGGTGGATATGTGTGTGTTGGCAGAGGAGATTTTTTTGTTTGTTTGTTTGTTTTTACCTTTTAGGGTTCTAATTGTTATTGCTAAATTATTTTTCCTTTGCTGTCCAGTTGTTAAGGGAAACTGCTCCCTTCCTTCTTTTCTGCCTTTCCTTAACAGATGCCATGTTTTTCAGATTGCCACAGTAAACTTTCTGAGAACCTTTTCTATGGTTAGTGCTCTGCCATGCCAGGATATGATTTTAGTATTTGCAAACATTTGTTTACAAAAAGATCTTTTTCTAGCAGTGCTTAAAATAAAATTTATATCTATTAGTAGTTACCTCCTCTCCTCTATGTGGTTTTCTGCAGATGCCCAAGAATTGCAGAAAGCCCAAGTCATCAGTAAAGCATGAGATAATTACTCCTAAGAGTCGATGGCTTCATGGCCTTTCCTTCCTTCCTTCCTTCCCTTCTTCCTTCCTTCCTTCCTTCTTCCTTCTTCCCTTTCCTCCTTCCCTCCTTCCTTCCTTTCCTCCTTCCTTCCCTCCTTCCCACCTTCCCTCCTCTCTCTCTCTCTCTTGCTCTCTTTCTTGCTCTCTCTCTCTTTCTTTCATTTTTCTGTCCTCTTTTATATTATTTGGATCTTTGGGCAAGCTCTCTCTTTTAGTTATACATAGGAAATAGGGATTTGTTTTGCATTTTTGTTACTTTTATTTAGTATTATGTGTTTGCATTATTTTATACTTCTTTGTTATTGTGCATTGCTTTTGGAAGATATTTAGGAAAATGTTGATCTTGGCAACTACATTTTCTTTCACTATATGGTCACCTATCATTTGTGATATTATTTTAATGAGTATCAGCAGTTTTCTAAATTGCAAGTTATTTTCTCTCTGCATTTTAAGATATCATCAATTGTGCTCTGGATTTAATTGTTTCTATTGAGACCAGTTACCAGATACTATTACTATGGATAAAATATTTATTTTCTTTGTCAGGATTTAAAATTTATCTCTTTGTCTTTGTTTTCTACAATTTTAGCATGATGAGCACAAATATTGTCTTTTGGTTTAAGTGTTCCAACTTGGTATAACTATTTTTTACATTTATTACTTTGTTATATTGGGAAATTTCTCAGCCATAAATTTTCAAATACTGTCTCCTCCCCATTCTTTTTCTCCTGTTTTTTTTTTGGGGGGGCTTCCATTTACATATTGGACATCTTCAGAGTTACCTCTTGTATAGCTTATTCTTCCTTTTATATTTTCTGTTACTTTATCGCTATGCTTCACCTGGAAATACTCCTGACTCATAGTTCACAAATTTTCTATTCAACTATGTTTAGTTGTATTAAAAATATCTATTGCATTCTTTATTTACATTATTGTATAGAATATGTAGAATTTCCATGTGGTTTATTTTTTTCTTTTAAGACTGACTAAATTTCTCAATCTTAAGCATATGTAACATAATTACTTTTAATCATCGTTTCTAGTAAGTTCATGATATGAGCATCTATCTAACTGTTTTTACTTTTTTTCTATTTCTTGCTTTATTTTCCCTCATAGTGCCTTGTCTCATTGTGTTTCTGAATACTTTGTAATTAAATGCTGGATATTATATAAATATTATATACATATACATATGTATACACACACACACACAAACATGGTGGTTTCAGCCCCAAAAAAGCCAAAATTATCTTAATTCAAATTCATGACTTGAAATTGTTCCAAATTGAGATTTAGTCCCTGAAATAGCCATTTTCTTCCAGTTCACCTTTACTCTTAAATTTCAGCTCTTTTGTTACAACATATGATTTATATTGCTTTTCTGCCTTACTACAGTCTTCAGTTTTAAATATTAGTCTTCTAGTTTTCTAGGTCAATCAAGTTTTGACTACCAAACATTTCAGATATCATTTTGAGAACACATATCATTATTTCTTGTTATTTCTCCAATGCCTTCAAACACTTTTTTAAAATATTGCCTGGCTTTCTTATTTTCTTTAGCAGAAATTCTATTCTGATTTATCTAGACCCCATATCCTTCTTCAAATTCTTCCTCTATAATTACTTTAATTAAATTTTAATAACTGGAATGAAAACCAGACTATCTGCTTTTATTTAACCTTTCTTTAGAACACTGAACTTGCATGAGAAAAATGTTAAATGACAGAACCCTAGATACTGTCATTCTGAAAACATTTGCCATTTGTTCATTAAAAAAATATTTATTATCTGCTGATATAGGCAAGAAAATGTGAAAAGGATTGGATGTGAACTTTTAGAATAAACAGACATTGTTTTCTTGTACCCAAGGAATTTATATTTTTGTGGGAGTTATAAGCAGAACATCTATAATAAAGTATAATAAGTGCAAAGATGAAAGACTTTGACTTGCATATAAAAAAGGCTGCTAACCAAGACTTAGAGGAATGTGGTGAGAGGAAGAAATTTTCTTTGTTAAAACTTTCTTCTCATTTATGCACCCCGAAAACAAACTCCCAATATCAAAGTAGTCCATTAGCATAGCATCTTATATTACATAATTGAATTAAATATTATCAGTCACTACCTATTTTCTTTATCCTGCACTATTCATTTGTTGGCAGGCACTCTGTTTTTACTGATATTTATTCATTATTGAGTTATAGGAGTCCCTGCCTTTTGCTTTTCATTTGGGTGTGACTAATCAATACTGATATTCTTTTCCATATTCTTTAAGAATATGGGTTCATATTGAAATGGATACAATGTAATATGTTATTTTATTAAGCTCTTTCTGAATGGACGAAAATCGACTAAAACTTTTACTAGACTACTGCGATTGTTTATTTCATAGCTTTGCTTGTTAAATTATCATAAATGGAAATGAATTATATTTTTAGATGAAATATCTAATTATAACCATCTATATTTCTATCACATGATCTCTTAGACTAAAACAATAAATTATCATGGCAACTCAACTTTCACAAAGTTTAACTGCAGCCAGAAAAAAAACATTTTTAAGTCAACCCCATTATGTAGCATCTAACTAAACAAAAGTCTGCTGTCAAAGTAAAGGACTTTTGATCAGGAGCCATGATTTCTAAAATGATTCGAGCTATAGCAAAATGTTCACATTTCTCTGTGCATTAGAAATGAGGTATTTAAAAATGATATTAGACTGCTTCTCCCTTTTAAGTGTATTTTTAATGCCATGAGATTGAGATTGCCTGGTATCTTTATCTAATTTTTTTTCTAGTTCAGTGTTTTTAGAACATTTTCACATTTCTTGCAGTAAAAATCTGATTTTAGTTTTTTTCTAAATAACATGCTTAAAAATTGAAACAGTTCAGCTTGATTAAAATATGAAACTATTTTGTGTGTTTTATGAATGTAAAATTGGCACCAAAATTTGAAGTAATGTATTATTTAGCAAATGAAATTCACAATGCTGAGGCTGCTTATTTGTATCTGAGTACTCTAAACTACTATTGGGCCAGGGTTTGCAATATAAATGTAAATATTTATTAATGGTAAAACATTTCATTAAACATCTTTTTCTCATACAGCTGTATCTTGTCAACTAAACTGATGACACAAAATGTGTATTTTTAAATTAACTTTTACGTTCTTAAACAACATATGTAGTTTTATAATTTAAATAATATTAAATCTTATAATACATTCATTCCATACCACAACTTTCCCTTCCCTCCCTGTCTCCCTCTCAAGAAGTAACACTATTTGAATTTCTTTATACTCTTATTTTAGATGCAGGAGTTACATCTGAAGATTTATTACATAGTAATACTGCACAATGCTGAGGTTTGGAGCATGGATCCCATCACTTGGGTAATGAGAATATTACCTGATTGTCAGCTTTTTAATCCATTCCTCCCACCTTCTAGTTCACAGTATCTTTTGTTCCTATATTTATGTTCATGTGTGCTCACTGTTTAGCTCCCATTTATAAGTGAGAAAATGAGGTGTTTGGTTTTCTGTTGCATTAATTTGCTTAGGATTATGGCCTTCAGCTTCATCTATATATTTTTCTTAAAAAATGCCTACACTGGTATTCTTTGATGAGCATTTCGGTTGATTCCAAGTCTTTGCTATTGTAAACAGTGCCACAATAAACATACGTGTGCATGTGTCTTTATAATAGAACAATTTGTAGTCCTTTGGTTATATACCCAGTAATGGGATTTCTGGGTCAATGGTATTCCTATTTCTAGATCTTTGAGGAATCGCCACACTGCCTTCCACAATGGTTGAATTAATCTACCTTATCACCAACAGTGTAAAAGCATTCTTATTTCTCCACATCCTCTCCAGCATCTGTTGTCTCCTGATTTTTTAATGATTACCATTCTAACTGGAGTGAGGTGGTATCTCAATGTGGTTTTGATTTGCATTTCTCTAATGCTCAGTGATAATGAACTTTTTTTCATATGTTTGTTGTCTGCATAAATGTCTTCTTTTGAGAAGTGTCTGTTCATATGCTTCCCCCACTTTTTGATGGGGTTGTTTGTTTCTGTCTTGTAAATTTAAGTTCTTTGTAGATTCTGGATGTTAGTGCTTTGTCAGGTAGGTAGATTGCAAATGATTTTTTCCCATTCTGTTGGTTGCTGGTTCACTTTAATGATTTTTTTTTTTTTTTTTTTTTTTCTGTGCAGAAGCTCCTAAGTTTAATTAGATCCCATTTGTCTATTTTGGATTTTGTTGCCATTGCTTTTCGTGTTATAGTCATGAGGTCCTTGCCTATGCCTATGTACTGGATGGTATTGCCTAGGTTTTCTTCTAGGGTTTTTAATGGTGTTACGTCTTGTGTTTAAAACTTTAATATATCTGGAATTAATTTTTGTATAAGATGTAAGGAAGGGATCCAGTTTCAGCTTTCTGCATATGGCTAGCCATTTTTCCCAACATCATTTATTAAATAGGAAATCCTTTCCCCATTGCTTGTTTTTGTCAGTTTTGTCAAAGATCAGATGGTTGTAGATGTGTGGCATTACTTGCAAGGCCTCTGTTCTGTTCCATTGGTCTTTATCTCTGTTTTGGTGCCAGTGCCATGGACAGCATCTTTTCTTAAACCTCCTGAACCACTATAGAGTTTGTCGGGGAACTCTGATAGCAGCATTTTTAGGTCTTTGGGGCTAGTGAATTTCTTCAGAAAACACTCTGCCAATCTCCTTCCAGAGACATCAGAGATCTGGGAGGTAAGTGAGGAAAGATGTCTGAAAGTCTCAGTATTCAATATATGTAGGCCTAATTGTTTTCATACAGGACTCATGCCCTCAACTGCTATTAGTGTCTCCCAGTCCATAGACTCTCTGTATTCGCTTCACAGAGAATAAACCTTCTCCCTTCCACTTGGATACTATCGCTTCACAGAGAATAAACCTCCCTTCCACTTGGGTGCTAATATATCTAGATATTTAACTACTTCTGAGTCAACTTTCTACTTGCTTCCTCTTATTTTAGCATGCCTTCCTGATGGTTCCTGAACCTGTTGAGGCTTCTGAATTAATAGATCATGTAGCTCATGGATTTCTTGACCCCAAGCTAAAGATTTGACTTCCAGGGTCTTAGCAAATCAGTATTACAAATCTATCTGCTTTCTGACTTTCAATATTTGATTGTTATTGTTTTCTGTTTGCCATCTTTGTGACTTGTTTATAATCCTTTTTAGAGCTAAGGAGGCAGCAAAATTAGATATATGTGTTAAGTATTTCATCTTTAGAAACTACCTATGTTTTCCTGTCCTTAGATTAAACTACCATAATTGTGTCCTGCTCAGAAAAATAAATTCTAGATATTGAATAATGAATATTTTGAATGATAATACATGTTGCCATATCAAATAGGGTACTACTTAGTACATATATATAACAATAGCTTGTTAGTTCTTCAGTTCAAAACTATTATATAAATAAAATAAATAATACCATGATTTCAGTTCCCTGTGTTTGAAAACACAGGGAACTGAATGAAGTCCAGTAGCATTAACTAACAGGGTCATGTTAATCAGTTATAGACCAAAGCCAATGACAGATTTCATCATTTCAAATATAATACCTTTTTTAAACCATATTGTGCAAATTAAATATTTAATCCTTCTTTTCATTTTCAGGAGACCCTTTGGAATAAATATATTTTCATCACATAAAAGTATTGTCTAGAATAAAATTGTTTTGTACACAATATTATTCAGCAATTAAATATATAGATTTTTATCTATTGCTGTCTCTGTAGAGAAAGTGCCTCCTGCAGAACATTAAGAACGCTCATGCACAATATTTATTTTTCTTAATAAAAAGTGTGTGGCTGCATAAAATTTTAATCTTTAGAGATTTTTGAATTAATGACATATAGTGCTAAATATTAAAAATTATGGTCATGAAGCTTGAAGGTTCTTGTACAGATATGTGTTCAGAGTTCAATATCATTTTGCCAAAGATACTAATTCAGTAGAGTGCAGAAAAATACCAGTATGTCAGGTTGCATTTTATCTTGTCTGTACAAACCCTTCTATTATAATACAGCATGCTATTCTGTTGCCAGATCTATGTGCTTATGTGTGTATGTGTTGAAGTTCAACCTTGGTTATCTCTCATATTCTCATATGGATATAACTCGGGAGAGTATTTTAATACAGATCTTGCTGTGCCATCTGTCTGGATCTCATTAGTTTACTCAATTTCTAGTCCTTTATATGAGATTAGATTTCTGATGAAGGATATTATGTGAATGAATCATAAAACAATAATCAGAGTCCAGATTTTGAACTCCTCCATAAACAAGGGTGGGAGGATTAAGATTGAGGCATATTTTTCCAATAAACTATAGTAGGCCATAAAGAGTATAATCAAATTTTTAAAACTTTGATATAAAGCAAGGTACAGTGACTCATACCTGTAATCCCACCACTTAGGGTGGCAGAGGCAGGAGGACAGCTAGAGCCTAGGAGTTTGAGACCTGCCTGGGCAATATAGCGAGACACTGTTCTTTACAAAATGAAAAAAAAAAAAAAAAAAAAAAAAGACAAAATAATCCCATGATATAATTTATTTAGTATAAAAGGGAATTCTGATGTTTAGACAAAATGAAGTGATAGTTCAAGTTTGTTATATCAAAAAATATAATCAACAGTATGCCAAAGCATTAACAATAATTAATAACACAAGAGAAAAAAGAATGCGTATAAAAGCATTGAAATTAGTTATCAGTATAGGAATAACATAATATATGTGCTGGACCTTTGTAGAGAGCACTGTTAAGTGACACTATTTAGTTAAAAGAGTAAGACCTAGAAATGAAACTGTATATGATATTCACTAATTACTATACAAATTATCAAAAAAGACATTTTTGATAATTTTCAAGAAAATGCATTGACAAAGTTGATAAACATACCAAAATAGAAGACATAAAGCCAAATATTGTTTATGTTGAAAGTTTGCTAGAGGATAAAAATATTTTAAGTACTCACAGGAAACATGATGCATTACATAATGCATTCTTCTTCAAATATAAGCTCTAGTTACAGAGAAGTAAAAATAGATTCTTACTCATTCTCTTTACAATTAATCCTTTGTGAATTAAATCAAAATATGTTGAAAACTTTAAAACTATTAATAATAGTAAAACAACACATATATGTGACTTGTTACTTATTGAAGAAAGCACTGACAATAAAGGAAAAACATATATGTACATATAAATCTATGTGTAATTTCTTAAAAATAAAATATTCTCTACAAAAAACAAACAAAAAAAAGCATCCCTAAAATCAAGGTTAAAAATAATAATAGCAGAAGGGGAGAAATTATTTGTGATGCATATAACTGACAAAGGATTAGTTTCTAGATTATACTCAGGTATTTAAAACCTAAAATAAATTTTTAAAAAATCCAGATAAGCCAGGAAAAAAAAGTGGAAGAGTTATCTGAAAAAGATTTACAAACTTTAATTCTGAATGATAATTGTATATAGTAAAAGGTGAAAAAATATGTAATTCTACTCATAATCAAGAAATTAAAAATTGTACAGTGGGATGCCATACCCACTAGAGTGGCCAAACAAAATGAAGTCTGATAACATTAATTATGTGTAGGAATGTAGATTGGTTCTGCCACATTGCAGTCCAATTTAATAATGTCGAGCAAAGTTGAAAATACCAGTAAACCAGTTTAAAATTGTTATTTAGGGATATATCTATAAAATAATACTTAAAATATTTTGTAAAAAATAAGATCTTGAAAAATATTAGAGGTAGCATTTTATGAAACAAACAGAAAATTAAATGTTCACAAATACAATGTAGGGAATAAGTAAATTATGCATTATTCACATCACAGCATATTGGATAGAAGTTTAAATGAATGAATAGATCTATATTGGCCCTCACTGCTTTCAAAATCGTATCTCAAAATTCACAATAATGAGATAATAAATTGATATAAAGTTTAATACATAAGTGCAACCATGTTAGACATTATCATTACTCAATTATAAAGTAAAATTGTAAAAACATGCGTGAGAATTTAGAAAACAAATTAATCATAGTGCTTACCTCTGTGAGAAAGACAGGTAAATGAAAATAGGCAGGCATAAAAAAGTGAACAACACTTCTTATATATTTAAAGTAACTAAGTTAATATATAACTCATTTTAGAAAATAATACTGACATTATTTTTCAATGTTGGACATATGTATACCCCATGATCCAGTATTGCATCACTTAATTATGCACCGTAGATAAATGTATACATATATGCAGGAAATATGTACAAAATATTTTATCATCTCTGTTCACAATATCAAAACATTAGAAATCATCCAAATGCCTACTTAAAATAGATTGAACATATATACATATATATATTGGTATGTGCTAGAGACTGAATGTTTGTTTTCTTAAAAAATCAGAAAATCAAACACCGCAGGTTCTCACTTATAGGCGAGTGAACAATGAGAACACATGGACACAGGGAGGGGAGCGTCACACACTAGAGACTGTTGTGGGGAACTATGGGAGGGACAGCAGGAGGTGGGGAGTTGGGGAGGGATGACATGGGAGAAATGCCAGATGTAGGTGATGGGGAGGAAGGCAGCAAACAACATTGCCATGTATGTACCTATGCAGCAACTTTGCATATTCTTCACATGTACACCAAAACCTAAAATGCAACGAAATATATGTTAAAAAAAATCATATGTTGAAATCCTAGCCCCAATGCAATGGTATTAGGTGGGAGGATTTATGGAGAGGATTAAGTTATAATGGTGGAGCCCACATAAATTGAACTAATGGCCTTAGAAATGAGGGTCACAGCTTCCTCCCCCCTTACATCATGAGAGTCTACAATGAGAAGTTCGCAGTTTGCAACCTCGAAGGAATCCTTCAGCAGAACCCAATTATGCTGACATTCTGATCTTGGACTTCTGGTCTCCAGACCATGAGAAATTATTTTCTGTTGTTTCTAACCACACAGTTGATGGTATTTTGTTATGGTAGCCCAAGTAGACTAGGTATATCATTTCAATGGAATTTATACAGCAGCAAAGTGAATAAACTACAACCATACAAAGCAACATAGATACTCTAATGATGATGAGAGATAAAGATAGGCCCATAAGACTTTATTAGTGTGATGTCATTTCTATAAATCTTGAATATAAACATATATCCTCAACACTTTGCTTAGTAATAGATGTATATAAAAATATATCATAGCACTGAAGGCAACGATGACCTCTGTTAAAAGGCAAGAGTAGATGGTAAAGATGCATACCTAAGTGGACATGTGCTGATGGAAGGGTTCCAGTCCTTTTATTTGATGATGATGTCATATTTTCATTACAGTATTGAGCTTTAGACTTGCATGAATATTACATGTGTTAATTTTTATTTATCAGTTTTATGAATAAGATAAATATATATATATATATATAAATATCTGAAGAAATAAGTATAAAAAGTGTTAACATTAAAAAAATTTGTTTAACAAGCATGTGGATATTTCTTGAATTTATCTTTTATTTTAAGCCATTCCCATTTCCTTTCTATAACAGATTCTTCAAAAATCCTTCTGGTATCTACCCATTGCCCAGTTCTAAAGCCGACTTTACATTTCTATTGTTTGTTTGTTAAGCAAGTACCCTGCTTCTGGGACCAAAATCTACATTATTATCTATAGTGTGTGACAAAATTCCCCCAAACTTAGCAGCTTATGGCACTAACATTTATTTTCTCAGTTTCTGTGGGTCAGAAATCTGTGTGAATATTTTGTGTATAGAAAGAAAAAATTGCCTTGAATAGGCCATTAGTAGAAATCTGAAATTTGAGGATGCTGCTGGTGAATGCTCAAAAGGAAATAAGGAATGTATTGTTGGAATTTGCAGGAAGGGGTACCCTTTATCTACAGTAAAAGAAATTGTATATCTGAAGGCATATGGAAAGTAGAAAATGTACATCATAAACTTATTGAGTTAGCTAAGTAAATTTTCAGACAAAGTGATAAAAGTTCCATCTGGTTATATCTTGCTGCTTATAGTAAAATGTGAAAGGATTGAAATAATTGCAGAAAAGACTGTTAAACAAAAGGAGACAGTACTCAATGGTTTAAAAAATTTTAAGCCTTTCCAGATTGCAAACCATGCTAAAATTAAGAAATAGCATCCAAGAAAATATTTAATTTAGGAAACTGCAAGGAAAATGTGGTCAGAGAAGAAGCCGAGGGTGTGGCTGTGAAATTTTTGTTAAGAACTCAAAGAGAAAAGAGGTTCCTCAGGGTACTTTTCAGTCACACAAAAATAACTTCAAAGAGATTAAAAGAATAGCTCACAGATCCTTTCAATCAAACAATACGACTTGAAAAAATTTAAGAGCATATTTCAAAGAGATTGGTGGGTGTGCCTTTTGTTTAAAAAGTAAAACCCAATGAGATTCACAGAAAGCCCAGGTAGATTTTGAGAGAATTATATTTGCAGACACCCTTTTTTGTGGACCCAAAGAGTCAGAGACAGCGCAAAATTTTTTAAAAAGGCATTCAATCTCCAAAATTCTGCTGACAAGAAGCAGGTGGAATCTACTCATTGGTATCACCTTCCCTTAAAAAAATAGTGAGTCAGAGGATGGAATTAAAGTTCTCAGGATAACTTAGCATAGAGTCAAGAATTGTGGAGAATTGTTTGTAAGAAAATGTTGCCCTTCTGCTAGCTGGATACCAAAATTACTCTGGACTGCATTTTGTCTCTCATTTCCTCCCATTTTTTTTTTTAATAGGAGCATCTCTTGTCATTATTTATGTTTGTCTCATCACTGTATGTTAGACATGTGAGAATAATGTCTATTTAATTCTACAGCTCAAGAGAAACTATACCCAGGAGTTCTATTTAATGAACTACACTTGAGGAGCGATATCCACACTAGAAATGATTTAGGAAATGAGATTCTTGACTTTTAGTGAATGCTTAAATGGGATAAGCCTTTTGGGGACCTTGAGAATGAGTGAGAATAATGTACATATGATCAGGGTGTTGGAGACCAGAGGAAACACTGTGGTAGTCTCTAAAATGACTCCCAGTGATCACTACCTGCTGCTGTTCATGCCTTTGCATATGAATGGGAGTTCCCATTTTCCTTTCTAGGAATGGGAGTTGGACCTAAGGACTCCTTTCTAAATAGCAGAGTGTAGTAAAACGTTAGATGTCACTTTTGATGGCACTAAGCTAAATTAAGCCCAGATTCCTGACCCAGAGAAGATGTGAGATAATAATGCTGTTTTAAAGTAAGTTTTGGCATAATTTGTTACATATGAGAGATAATTCATACAGATGAAAAAGATAAAATGCTTATATAAAGCCCTTATGTAGAAACAGAGAAAATCAGAGAAATAAATTTTCTTTGGAGCAAGAAACATGAATCTCTAGATTGATAGGCCCACAAAATGTCAAGAGAGAAGGAAAAACACACTAATTCAGATGCTGAAAACTTTTGATAACTGATATAAGAGTTTGTTTCTATTATTTCTAATAAGCTGTAAGGACATTTTTTAAAAATTGCAAATTTCTAGGAATTGGAAGTTATACTTACCATATTTTTCCAAGAAAATAGAAATCATGGGTTAAAACAACATATAAAACCAGAAGTAGGTGAACTGCATTCCAATATGATAACTGAACAGCAACCCATGAGGTACTTAGTATAACTGAGAACAAAGAGAGTGAGATATCTTCAGGAAGATGAAGACAGTATATTAAATACACGTGTAAATATATGCAAGAGATTAATAATAAAAGTGAATAAGTATTTCTTCAACTGGAACAAGGAAAGGAAAATAGATGCTCTGAGACAATTAAAGTGTTATGCAAGAAAATAATGTTTCCAGCACAAAACAATCTAAAATGTGGCATGATTTAAAATAATTGATCAATTGTAAAAAAAAAAAAAAAAATGGTGATTTCTAAAACAAGAAGGCCAGATTTTCATTGATTCAATAATTTAGCAAAGATTATATCATTCCCTGAATAATTTTTTATGTTTGTTGCTTTTAAGTTTATAATAACTTGTGATCATAATTTTACTAGGATGTGGATTTGTTTTCTTATGATTTCTACAACATATGAAGTTTACAAGTCAATTTTTTCCTACTAATATCTCCTAGGACATCATAATAAAATTCATCTAAGGTTTTACAATGTAAAGTTAAGAAAAAAAATAGAAGCCATACATTATTGTTTCATTTTAGTCGGTAGTGTTCATTTTGCTTTTCTCTGTATTTAAACCACATTAATTAATTTTTTTTTTTTGCTATTGTATGTGGATTTCAAGACTATGGCATGGAGAGTTAAATAATATATGCAAAATTTTTAATAATATTAAATATTTTATATACAGGTATATATCCTAAACCCAAGGATACGTAATGTCTAGATAAAGCCCTGAGAATCACATACTTGGTTCAATCCATATTGGCAGTGACCAATGGGATTTATTTTTATCAACTCACTAATTAAGTTTCCTTATGTAGCAAAGCAGACTTAAGCCTCTCTAGAAATAGGTTAAAAATAAACACAGATAATGATATTAATTTCTAAATACATAATATACACTTCTGAAGCATTTTATAAAAAATTTTTATTAATTATATTTGTTCCTAAAGTGTGCATTTTTTTCTAGTTTTTAATTCAGCCCTTTCCAAGTAAAATTAAAATAAAATTAAACTGTGTTATTTTGTGTTAATAATGACTATGTCTGGGTAAGTTTCAGGCACTTTTGTTTTAAATCAAAATTTTTTTTCCATCCTGGCCAAATTGTGAAACCTGGTCTCTATAATAAAGGCAAAAACTAGTTGATCATGATGGCTCGCACCTGTAATCCCAGCTACTCAGGAGGCTGAGGCAAGAGAATTGCATGAACCAAGAGGTGGAGGTTGCAATGAGCTGAGTTGATGCCACTGTGTGTCTGGGTGACAGAGCAAGACTCTATCTCAAAAAAAAAAAAAAAAATTTCTTCATGTGCTTTACATTTACACAATCATTATTTTGGCAATGCATTTGTACTGCTTTGGAAATTAGAAAAGTGAGCAATATTTTCAATGAAAACTTTAATTATATGACTATTTTAACCAAATAACCATTTGGTTCTCAGGGCTTTATCTCTACATTATATATTCTTGGGTTTAGGTTATTAATATGACTAGGTATTACGTTTTAACCCATATATTTTTATTTCACTCTGTTGAACCTACACACAAAATATTTATTATTATTAAATAGGCTTCTGAATATATTCTATCTTAATTGTTAGAGTACTATTTTATTCATTATGCTCACATTTGTCTCATACTCATTTACCAAGACTTTATCAATCATGCATCCCTTCTTTATTTCTGCCCTTGTAAGTATACTTCAACACCCTCAAAAACACAAATAAATATTATATAAGACAATAATTTACAGGAGTCTCAGCATATATTTAAAATCTCATCATCCTACAGGTTGACAATGTTTTTTTTTTCTTGACCCACTCAGTTATGTCCTTCAGAAAAGGCTACTTATTTCTGTCCTTCTTGTGCATGGTCCCTCCATAATGCCCTTGATTATTATATAATCAGAAAATGATTTTTGTGCTCGTTTCAATGAGATAATTCCTTCATCCTGTGCGTATCACTACCATGAATTCCTATTTAAAAGCAGCAACCTAAGTACACTCAGTTGTATTAACCTGTCCAATCAATGTCACTTTCTGCCTACAACCTCATTTCAGAAACATTTACATATAGCTGTCTATAATCCATGTTTCCATCCATTCATCTATTGAACCAGCTGCTTTTTAAATGCCAAACATGTCAAGCAAGCTATTTCAAATTTTCTTCTATTTTCCCTCATCTTTGAAATTACCCAATATGACGAAATACTATAATGTATTCTATTTAATTGTTTCCTTTTTTAAAAAAAGTTTTATATTTTAAATACCTGACTCAAGGAGTGTGTGTGTGTGTTTGTGTGTGTGTGTGTCTGTGTGTAGAGAGAGAGAGAAATACATGCCTGTAATAAATACTGAGGTTCCTCTAATAAATATTAATGTTTTGAGGACTTTATGCCATTGAGATATTGCACAAGCTTGCTGTTATGTGGGTTAGGGTTAAGAGCATGGCATTTTAGCAAGGTGGTGTTAGAAAATGTAATTAGCCTCAATATTTGTCTCAGTTTTATTCAGAAAAAAAAATTAAAAATACAAACCTTTAATTTATATTATTATTCTAATGACTGAACATAAACCATTCAATCTTATTTTAAACTTGGTATGTATCAAAATTATTGTAATTGTTTAAAAAATATATGGGACATGTAAAAAACATAGATTTATAACATGAACATTTTTATTTCATTGGATTATATGCCTGGGACTATACCCAAGATTTGTTTTAATGCTGAATATGAGTTAGCACACTCTGATTTTAAAATTATTCTTATAAATCACAGTGTATAGCTCATAATAGGTGCTATAGAAATTGCAGGTATTGCTATTACAAGTGATATAAATGTGAAGCTAATGAGAGAAAGCTTACTAGAATGGGGTATGAGTATAATCAGAAAGAGAGAGTAGCAAACTGAATTCTGTTTAACAGTACTTCAGCATGTATTCTAGTGGAAATTAAGAATGAAAAATAAATTGTCATTTTAAATGTTGTATATTTAATATAGTTTTATTCAGGTACTGCTTTTCAAAACTCCTTTGTTTTTCCTGCAATTAAAATTAATTAGACCTCTGAACTTTCTTTGGATTAAGTAAAAATAAATAGCATGTTCAAGGTAATACATCTGGCCAGAGGATTGTTTAGATATTGGCATATTATCAAACATTCCAGAGCTCAGTTTGGCCCTGGTCCCAGGAATCCTGCTGCTTGCAATAGAAGAGGCAGCCAGATACTCTAGAATGATATCCAGCACCCAGCAACTAATTAAAGCAACAGTGTGCTAGGAAATCAACCAAGCTGTCTAACCAAGATTAGAGGCAGAAAGAGCCTTAAGTGTTATTCTTTTAGTGCTGTCAAAAATACAGCCTCTTACCAAGATATAGAGTGACCTGTATCTATAGGCAATATGCAACCTAGGTGAAAAATTCAGAGAAATTTATCAGGAAAGTTACATTTATATTCCTAATTCTATTCAGTAAGAAACCTCTATTGTGTTGATTTTGAAAAATTACACTTATTTAGTTGTTTATTTATCTAGCAGCCTATTTAGTTGTGTATACATTTAAATAACTTCAAATTTGAATGCAAGCTTTACAAAAACTATGCAAGATGTATATATGGCAAAGCAAGTTTCTGTATCTGACACATTTTGTATTCTACCCATTCTTTGCTTGGCATCAGCCACTTATTTGAAAAGTGGCTGACAGCTCTGTGCAGGATTCAACATAGCTTATGTTACAAGTGTCTAGCCTTAAGCTAACACCAGGTATCTTTCATTATAGATATGCCAGCTTGAACTTCAATAGCTTAGGATGCATGGTAATAATGCCCCAATTGCCAGTGCTCAACTAATGTGGGATAAGGAAAAGGGCTAAGGAATAAATGTCCTCCCCAGTCAATCCATTGCTGAGCAATTCTTTGAGTCATTCTCTAGGCTCCTTGACAGGCATAGGGAGGAGCTCAATGACAGCTGCCTGCAGTTATGACCTCAATATTGTACCCTTGTAGTAGTTTTCCCTCCTTCAGTTGCTTTTGCAAAGGCAGGGGGTAGATAGTGCTAAGAGCTCAAGTTACGACTCTTGGCACTGGTACTGTTTCTGGAAACAGATCTTCAGGATGGGCCTCTAGAAATAAAACACATACTGAGCAGGCAAAAACAATAAACTAACCCCATTTCTGGTGGTATGTGAAATGGTGATAACATTTGGCATATGGTAGTGTCACAATTACTAAAACTCACGCAGTTGAAAATATGGAATGAGTTTTAGGTGAAAGGTAAAGCTGATAATGTTTTGGGCTATGAGATAACTAAGGTAGTGATATGTTATTTAAACATGGAAAATTAGCTCATTTTTGTTAAATACTTTCGAAGTCTTGGAAAAATAACATGCAGGCTCAGGTCAGTTAATAATTCAACGTATTCAGAAGTCTTCTAGGGTAACTTTGACAAACTACCCTAATCTCTTGCAGCTATTGTGCAATTTGTGCTGCAAATGAGTCCCAGAATTTAAACACACATGAGGCAGAGTGGCAAAAAAGACTTATTGTGCAGCATCAATATATTTCCTATGCAGAAGTCCAAGTCATAATGAGAATGGAGTGGAAATTTATGTTCTGGAATGAGGAAAGTGGTTTAGATGATCTTAAAAATCTTGAAACCACAGTTTCCTTTGAGTGCTTTTGACCCAGAAAAGACCTCCTACACTTATCAGATGATTACAACCTCACCCATGCAGAGAGACCTGGTAAAAATGTCACTTGAGGTAGATGTTTTCCAAAATGTGCTGTTCTCTGAATCTTCTGCTTCATCTCCTCATTGCTTTTAGACCATTAACAAGAAAGGGACAATTCTGACTGTGTTTCAGAGGAAAACAGTAATTACTCCAAAATCATTACAAGACTTCATTATCATTATACATAATAACAAAATTATAAATTTTATAAATTATACTTTATACATATAGCCAAAGACTAAAGTAAGACATATGGTTTGAATCATGAGGTTTTTGAGCCAAGGTAGGGGTATAGAACATAAAATTGGATAAAGAATTTATTAATATGGAGCAATTTCTCCATATTTCAAAGACTTACTTCTGGCAAGCATAACTGGAACTACTGATACACTACTGGAATGTATTATTAATACTAGAGTGCAAAATTGCCTAGAGTTAATGAGGTAAGAATGATATAATTGTCTTGGAGGTGTACTATGGAAGTATTTATTAATTCAGTATGTGTATTAGGTGCCTTTCTACCCGAATAGGAACCCTGAGAGATCCCTCAAGGAGATCACAAAGGCAATGAGGGAGGAACTGGTTCCACTGTCATTATGGGTAATCTTTTTTGTGGTTGTCCACTGTTGTGTAGGTGGGATCAAGAGAAGGAAAGGCACTATTAATTGGGATCAATATCATCAACAGGGGTGATAAGGTTTTAGAATAGGCAAGACTTTGTGATGACAATTAAATATCAGAGGTGATACAGATATAGTTCTTGTAAAGGTGCTCAGTTGTAAATATACAGTAATGAACAAGAAATGGATACCCCATTTATAAGTAGCAGCTACTGCCACAAAATGAAAATAATATGGAGTAGCTGGCTCTGTAAAATATTATTACTCTAAATATATACATATTATTTGTATTTCAGAAATATCTGATATAAGAATTTTGAATTAGTTTTATGCATTTAATCTCAATGGTAGATGCACAGATTTTAGCTATGCAATTTATTTTACATGTTTAAAATCTCATTGTTAAATTTGTGACTTCCTTAAGATTAGGATCTTGCACAGTAAAAATAAATAACTTAAATAACTTAGAGACTCATTTTAGTTAAGAGAGAGGTTGTGCTCAAGTAGGTACATAGGTTGAGTAACACTTTATTTGGACACATTCTTCCATGATGAGGGAAGAAGAAAAAGGGAATAGTAACAGCCAGCTTTATAAATTTCCACCCAAAAGTTGTCCTTGAAACATCTCACATTTTATTGGCCAAAGCATGTCACATGTTGCTTGAGGCCAACATAGTGCAAATGTATAATCTTTGTCACCAAAAGAAACGGTGACTACCAAAATGACATTGTATACAGTCATGCAATCTATTAGTTTTATTTTCAAAAGAGTTAAGATCAAAATAAATACACACACACACACACACACGCATCCTTAATAAAAGCCTTTTTGTTCTGCAAATATCACATTTCATTTTTTGTTTTGTTTTGTTTTGTTTTGTTTTTTTTGGGGGGGGACGGAGTTTCGCTCTTGTTACCCAGGCTGGAGTGCAATGGCGCAATCTCGGCTCACCGCAACCTCCGCCTCCTGGGTTCAGGCAATTCTCCTGCCTCAGCCTCCTGAATAGCTGGGATTACAGGCACGCGCCGCCATGCCCAGTTAATTTTTTATATTTTTAGTAGAGACGGGGTTTCACCGTGTTGACCAGGATGGTCTCATTTTTTGTTTTTTTTTTGACATGGAGTCTTGCTCTGTCCCTCAGGCTGAAGTGCAGTGGTACGATTTCTGCTCACTGCAACCTCCGCTTTCCAGGTTCAAGTGATTCTCCTGCCTTAGCCTCCCAAGTACCATGCCCAGCTAACTTTTGTACTTTTAGTAGAGATGAGGTTTCACCATGTTGGCCAGACTGGTCTTGAATTCCTGACTTCATGATCAGCCCACCTCAGCCTCCCTAAGTGCTGGATTACAGGCATTAGCCATCACGCCCGGCCCCAGATTTCTTTAAACAAAAATCAACCAGAGTTTATACAACTGAAAAAGATCTAATTACACAGAAATAATATATAAAATGAGTAAGCCCTTGTAGGTGCTAAGAGAAGTTTATGTGAAGATTAGATAAATGACAAAGGCTCAGAAACTACAAGTATGTAGTCTCTTATTCACACTTCCACAACACAAAGGGCTCTGACAATCCCTTGGCATGAACATTCATACATTTCCTCGTAGAAATACTAATGTGCTTGATTAAAGAGTACTTTTTAATACAACCCAAATTCTGAATTCCAAAACATAGTTTTCCTTCAAAAGTTTTGGATAGGTACAGTGAACCTCTGCTATACTGGGTCAAAATCAAGTTTAGGGTGGTGCTGGAAGGGCAATATGAGAGCATAGTAACTGATGCCTTTTTCTTATGGTTTAAACTCAAGAATAGTGTCTATAACTGAAGCTTCACAATTGTCATGGTACAGGATTATAACAAATATCTGGCACTTGAAAGCAACTTAATCTCTTCCTCAAGTTCATAGTATAGAATAGATTCAGCCTGGAATGTTTTCTGATGGCAGGGAGATACTGAGAGAAGTATTATGAGGGATATATTTGTAAAGGTCAACGTAGGTCCAAGATATAATCTAATGAACAGAGAGTTTTCTGCCTCTCTGGTAACGATTATAAAAGTAAATAAGATGAAGATGTTTTTCTGATACCTAGATGGTAATTTGGAAAGAGGGTTTGGGAAGGGCAGGCTCTTGGATGGGGACATGACACATATTCAGTTTGTCCTTTACGATGGCTACTTTACCTGAAATAAATGAAAGTAACAAATGTAAACATTTTTGTTTTAGCTTTTTTTTTTTTGCCACCATGAAAGAGATTACCTTTTTTCAACTCTGTACAATAAGTTATAGATCTCAAACCTATGAAAGAAGCTGAGCGTAGTGGCTCACACCTGTGATCCCAGTACTTTGGGAGATCAAGCCAGGAGGATCACTTGACCCCAGGAGTTTGAAACCAGCCTGAGCAACATAGCAAGACCTCATCTCTACCAATAAATAAGTAAATGATTAGCTGGGCATGGTGGCATGTGCCTGTAGTCCCAATTACTTGGAATGCAGAGGCAGAAGAATTGCTTGAGCTAAGGAGCCAGAGGCTTCAGTGAGCCGTGATCATACCACTGCACTCCAGCCTGGGTGACAGAGCAAAACCCTGTGTTTAATACATAAAAAATTAATTAGCAAACAAATAAATACACATCATAACTCAGTTTCAAGGCAGAAAGCATGCCATGAGCTTAAAAAAACAATCTGTGTGTATACATATAAAAATTACATATAAGTATATGAATGAATATGCAAATTCATATAATTCATATGTATATGAATTATATATTAGAATAAACCCTGATATACATATTTCATAGTTTCTAATAAATATTGTTTTAGTTATAATTACATGGCTTATTTAAGTAATCAGCTAGAATTTATAGACAGCATTGGCAATCAATGGGTTTCAGAAAGCTCAATGTTTAAAACAATATATTTGATGCTAAATGAATGGTTGATATATTTATAAACTTCCAAAATCTTGTCTCTCCTAATTCACCTGACATATCTGTCAAAATTTAGTTTTCAGTTAGAAATTGACTCCATAAAATAACAGAAAAGGCCCAGAAAATATGTAGCTCCCAAAGAATTCTGATGACCTGTTTTTGTTGCAAATAGCCTGATGACTGAGAGTATGTAATGAAAACTTCACCTTACTCGCATGAGAGTGACTCTGCTGACAGGTTGTGTTTGTGTGCAGACCTGTGAGGTGTCAGCTATTTTCCATGTGCTAGTTATAGAACCCTGGCTCCCGCTGGTCCTCAGACTCCTGTTCTTCAACTGTAGTGACAGGCAAGTCTCCAGCATGACACACTGGACAGCAGTGGAAGGAAAATAATGCCTTTAAAATGGAACCAACCAAGGAGAAAGACAACATGTGGTGGTAGACTTGTTGATAGTTTGAGAGCACCCTATCAGTTTCCCAGATTTATAGTATTCCATTAACAGATGTTCATCAGTAAATTCTCTAACAGGTTAGTTCAGGACACAAAAATGTGTATCTCACATGACACCTGGGGCAATATTTTTGGTGTGTTTATTTAAGTAAAGCAAAGTGTGTTCATTTTCTATTGCTACTGTAACAAATTATCACAAACTTACAAACTTAACAAGTTATCTTACTCTTCTGGAGATCTGAAGTCCAAATTATTTCTCATTGAACTAATGTAAAGTTCAGCATAGCTGACTGTGTAGAGGCTCTGAGGGGAGTCTTCATCCTTGCCCTTTTTGGCTTCTAGAGGCTGCCTGCGTCCTTGGCTTGTTTCCTCATTTCAATCTCTTGGTTCAGTCATTACATCTACTGCTATCTTCTGATCTCATCTCTCTTATGTAAGGGCCTTTAGACTGCACTCAGCCCATCAGTTAACACAGACTACCTCCTTATATCAGGATCTTCAATCCAATTATATCACAGATTGTTACCATTAGGATATGGATATCTTTGAGGGGCTATTATCCAGCCTACCACACTAACCAAAGCTGAAATGTGATAGCAGCATTCCAAATAATAATGATAATAATTTATAATCATTTTTTAAAAAGCTGAAACAAAAATGTTTACATTTATTAATTTCATTTATTTCAAGTAAAGTAGCCATCATAAAAGAAAAATTGTAAATATTTATAATCATATACTCAGTAATGGTATTGCTGGGTCGAATGGTTTTTCTAGTTCCAGATCCTTGAGGAATTGCCACATTGTCTTCCACAATGGTTGAACTAATTTACAAAGACTTGGAACCAATGCAATGCCCATCAATGATAGATGGATAAAGAAAATGTGGCACATATACACCATGGAATACTATGCATCTATAAAAAAGGACAGGTTCGTATCCTTTGCAGAGACATGGATGAAGCTGGAAACCATCCTTCTAAGCAAACTAACACAAGAACAGAAACATTGCATGTTCTCACTTATAAGTGAGGGTTGAACAATGAGAACACATGGACAAAAGGAGGGGAATATCACACACTGGGGCCTGTTTGGGGATTGGGGGCTAGGGGAGAAATAGCATTAGGAGAAATAACTAATGTAGATGATGGGTCAATGGGTGCAACAAACCACCATGTCACATGCATACCTAAGTAATAAACCTGCACATTCTGCACATGTACCCTAGAACTTGAAGTACAATAAAAATTAATTTTAAAAAGCTGTCCATGTAATCACAGTTTTATCTTTTTTACAGATGGATTTGTGGTTGAGTGTAAGTACTCCCACTTACTAGCCATATGACTAAGGAAATATAATCAACATATCTGAGTTTCAGAGTGCCTTCTTTCCTCACAAGGGCTTGCCAATTTCAATTTCTCTATCTGTGGTAATTGCCTTCAAGGCATCAAGAAAAGCTTAAACATCTTTAGCTTTTTATGATTTTTGTTATTTAAGTTTAAGCATACATTTCTCGTGGAAGCATCAATCCACACAACCTTTTTTTAATGCAACTTACTATGATATAGTAAAGTGGAACATACGAATATATTATGATCCAATAGTCTCAACTCATTTTATAGCCTACTACAACTCTTGAAAAATGTGCATCAGGAGAAATACACACAATTCATAGCAATATTATTCATAATAATAAATATTTAAACAGAGTAAGTGACCTTTAACTGTATAACAAATAAATTACAGTAAACTTACAAGATGGAATAACATAAGCCCCAAGAATGAATAAACTGCTATTAATTAAGGCAGAATGAACAAATCTTAGAAAAGTTGTGTAAATTGAAGAAAAATAAAATTGTAGAAACTAAAAATGATTATTATTTATAACTAATAAATGTATATAAAGATGAACATTTACATGAGTTCAAAAATAAGCAAAACTGAGCACCATATTATTAGGCATTCAAAACATGTGGTAAGCTATTTTAAAAAGAAAGGAATACTAATTATTAGGGTAAATATTGCAACAATGTTTTCAGGCGGTAGGGAAATATCAGGGAAGAGCAGGGAGTTTTCTTCAACAATATGAGCAATTTGGACAGAATTTTAACACATATGGATTCAGTGAGCCCATATCCACTACCAACATCTAGCTGCTTAAATTCAGTTTTCAGTCATGTTAGCCACGTTTAAATGTTTGATAACAGATGTGGCTAGTGGTTCCTGCATTGGAGAGACCTGATTATAGAAATACATTACCATTCTTTCAGAAAGTTATTTTGAACAGCACAATTACGCTGTTCAACTTAGATGTTCATTAAATGTATCTTTTCTACATCAAGTTTTAGATAAATGTTTCAAAATATAATGTCTTTTAGCATACTAATCCATTTATTTGAATCTACATTTAAGAAATACTCTGAAATATAAATGCTTTGAACAAACATAATTAAAGAATCATTGCATTTTGAAAAAAATGAACCCCTAAAGATATTACAAAAAGAACATTTTAAAGCAATCATGAAATTATAGCACTTCAAAAAATCATAAGTTACAATAAATGAAAAGCCATTTTAATTATTTGAGAAAACTTTAGAAATGAATCAGGACACACAATTAAATATTTAGTGTTTTCTAAGCTATGCAATATGGAATTAAAAAGTTGGGAGAAACAATGACAATCAAATTTATATTAATGAAATAAAATTAAATATCATTATGATGCTTTGGATGGGAATAGATCCTATTTCAGGGTCTAGCTCTATGCAGATTAAATCTGGAAGTCCTCATAATAACTTAATGTTAAAATTATAATTTATCTTTCCTTTTTAAAATAATGGTTATGAAGCACAGATTAGTTATTTGACTTGCCTAATGTCACACAGTTAGCAAGGATGATTTGGAATGCAAATCTTGGCATTCTGGCTATTGTCTTCAAAGAGTTAAAACTGATACTAAGATATACAGTTATTTCATTTTCTTTTTACAAAACTTTTAGGTGTGTGTGAGGTAAGTGGTGAGAGGACATGTATGCACCATGAATATTTGATGTAGTTTATGTGATCTACACAAGAATTTAGAAAGAAAAATATAATAACATTACAGAACAGTTCGAGTGTAGCAAAAAAAAAAAAAGGGGGGGGGGGAAGGAATGACTGTGATAGAAAGATGAAATACTTTTAGAATGCTAACGTATAACTTGAGACAATAAAGCATAACATCAGACAAAAATCAGCCTAGCAGAAATATAAATGATGAGCTATGGTCTTGGCCTATCAGGTGAACAGTTTGGGCTGATGGAAAGCCCAGGGCGTGGTAGCTCATACCTGTAATCCCAGCACTTTGAAAGGTCCCAGCGGAGGGATCGTTTGAGGTCAGGATCTTGAGATCAGCCTGGTCAACATGGTGACACCTGTCTCCACTAAAAATACAAAAATTAGCAGGATGTGGCGGTGCGTGCCTGTAGTCCCAGTTACTTAAGAGGCTGAGGCAGGAAAATCACTTGAAACCAGGAGGCAGAGGTTGCTGTGAGCTGAGATCACACCACTGCACTCCAGCCTGGACAACAGAGTGGGACTCTTCAACAACAACAACAACAAAAAAAAAAAACGCACCGCCAAAAAGAATAAAAAAAAATTCAGAGCACATTTTTTTTTTTGCAAATTATTTCTATTTTTTTTACTTTAAGTTTAGCGATGCATAAGCAAGTTTGTTACATAGGCAAACTTCGTCACTTGTTGTACAGATTATTTTATCACCCAGGTATTATGCCTAGTACCAAATAGTTATTTTTCCTTATCTTTTTCCTACTCCTAACCTCCACCCCCCAGTAAGTCCCAGTGTGTGTTGTTCCCCTGTATGTGTCCATGTATTCTCATCATCTAGCTTCTACCTGTAAGTGAGAACATGAACTCTTTGATTTTTTGTCCCTGAGTTAGTCTGATAAGGACAATGGCCTCCAACTCTTTCCGTGTTCCTGCAAAGGACACTATCTTGCTCCTTTTATTGCTGCATAGTATCCATGGTGAATACTGGTACAACACAAAGATGTCCTCTCTCACCATTCCTAATCAACATATTATTAGATGTCCTGACCAGGGCAATCAGGTAAGAGAAAGAAATAAAGGGCATCCAAACAGACTTAAATATAAAACTCAAAACTATAAAAACCCTGGAAGACAACCTAGGTAATACCGTTCAGGACATAGGCACAGGCAAAGATTTAGTGATGAAGTCACCAAAAGCAACTGCAACGAAAGCAACAGTTGACAAATGGGGTGTAATCAAACAAAAGAGCTTCTGCACAGCAAAAGCCAAATAGAGTGTACAACCTACAGAATGGGAGAAAATTTTTGCAATGTATGATCCGGCAAAGGTCTAATATCCAATATCTTTAAAAATTTTTAACAAATTTACAGAAAAAAAATAGTCTCATTAAAAAGTAAACAAAGGCTACGAACACTTTTCAAAATAAGACATACATGTGCCAACAATTATATATAAAAAAAGCTCTATATCACTGATGATTAGAAAAATTCAAATCAAAACCACAATTAGATACCATCTCACACCAGTCAGAATGACTATTATTAAAAAGTCAAAAAATAACAGATGCTGGTAAGTTTCCAGAGTAAAAGGAATGCTTGTACACTGTTTGTGGAAGAGTAAATTAGTTAATCCGTGTGGAAGACAATGTGGCAATTCCTCAAAACCTAAAAAATAGAAATACCATTTGGCCCAGCGATTCCATTACTGAGTATATACCCAAAAGAATATAAATCGTTCTGTTATAAAGACACATGCACATGTATGTTCTTTCAGGACTATTCACAACAGTCAAAGACATGGAAACAACCTACATGCCCATCTATGATAGGTCGGATAAAGAAAATGTAGTCCAGGGCACATTTTTAAAGATACAAACTTCATTAACTCTTGAAATCAGTGGTCATAATGAGAGGTTTTATATATAATACATATCAAACTTTCATTATGTATTTTTACTGAAATATTCACAGTAGAATAATTGTAACAAAAAAGAAATTCCAGTAGAAATTCTTTTTAGTGAAATGTGAATTTTGGATTAAATAGCCATAATTAGCCACCTCACATAATTTCTCTTACTTTTATGTCCCATATGTTCCTGTTTAACTGACACATTAAAATAATTATATATTTTTAAGTTCATTTATGTTACAGAACTTGGAAATTTCATTTGAACATCTAAACTAAAATAATTTAAGAACAACTTATAAGGTATTAATTCACATATAATTTTTTACATTTTTTTCTTTCCTGTTAGGATGTCTATTTCTTTTTTTTTTTTTTTTTTTTTTTTTTTAGAAAACCATATAATCACTTTAATGTCTACGTAAGTGTTTACACAGGTGATTAGACAGCTCGGGCAATCATCACAAAAATTTAGGTTTAGGTTTATAGCTTTGCCTAAAATATTTTCATTGTAGCAAAAGTGGTTTTAGAGAGCTTGAGGTCTCAGCATTTTGCTTCATGTTGTATGTTTCATGCAATCCAAAGCTTCTATATTAAGAAAACCACCTCTTCAAGAGATGTTGGGTTAGGCAGGAAGAGTACAATTGTAAAATTCCAGAAGAGGCTGTGCTTTCCTTATTTTCTTTTCCACCTTTCCTTACAGCCCCAAACCCACCATCTATCCGAGAAGAACTCTGTACTGCCTCCCATGACACCATTACAGTCCACTGGATCTCGGATGATGAGTTCAGCATCAGCTCCTATGAGCTTCAGTACACCATATTCACTGGCCAGGCTAACTTCATCAGTAAGTCATGGTGTAGCTGGGGCCTGTGGCCAGAGATAAGGAAATGTAAGGAAGCAGTAAGCTGCTCAAGATTGGCCGGGGCGCCACGAGGCAAGTGTTTGTAAGACATGTTAGGTTGTTTAGTATAGTGTTTCATAGACAGTGTAAGCTTCCCAGGGCGTTACAAAGACGTTACTGATGGGTAACAAGCAAGTTGTATATTTCCTTGCTGGGCAGTTACTGGGGCCATTCCCATTCACTTATGTAGCCCTTAGCCTTTCGTCGATTAATCCATGTCATTCCACTTTCCCAAGGAGAGTACCACTTGGTACTTGTTCCAGGGTAGTTAAGCCACCATCATTGCTGGTTCTGTGTCTGTGAACATCTCTCTCCTTGACTCTTCTACCACTTCATTATCATGGTAAAATACATTACGTTCAAAGACTTTTCCTTTACCAAACGCACCTATATTAGTGAATATGGTGACAAGCCTCCTGCCTCTGTCGCTCTTCCCTTTACTTCTTCTTTTCCACCAAGAATTATGCTAAATATGAAAACATGTCAGTGTGCCACAAAATAAAAGAAGTTAACAAAGTTGTTGTTTAGCTCACATGTTATGGTTTCGTCTTCTGGTGAACTGGAGCAAGACAAAGTGGAGCAGGAACTTCACTCAATGGAGTCAAGAGGGGATGAGCTGAAAGTTCCCCTCAATGCCCTGGGTTGTAGGCGGGTGGAAATGGAAACAAAAGCAAAATTAAAGCTGGATTCAAGACTGGAACAGATTTCCAACCTAAAATAAAATTGCCATAGCTGCAAATTAGTATTTTTTTTTCCCCATTTATTTATTTTATTGCATTTTACATTTTGGGGTACATGTGAAGAACATGCAAAATTGTTGCATAGGAACACACGTGGCAGTGTGATTTGCTGCCTTCCTCCCCATCACCTACATCTGGCATTTCTCCCCTTGCTATCTCTCCCCTGCTTCCCACCCCCCACCCTCCCTCCCCTATTTCCCCCCAACTGACCCCAGTGTGTAGTGCTCCCCTCCCTGTGTCCATGTGTTCTCATTGTTCAACACCCGCCTATCAGTGAGAACATGCGGTGTTTGATCTTCTGCTCTTCTGTCAGTTTGCTGAGAATGATGGTTTCCAGGTTCATCCATGTCCCTACAAAGGACCCAAACTCATCGTTTTTGATGGCTGCATAATATTCCATGGTGTATATGTGCCACATTTTCCCTATCCAGTCTATCGTCGATGGGCATTTGGGTTGGTTCCAGGTCTTTGCTATTGTAAACAGTGCTGCAATGAACATTCGTGTACACGTGTCCTTATAGTAGAACGATTTGTAATCCTTTGGATATATACCCAGTAATGGGATTGCTGGGTCAAATGGAATTTCTATTTCTATGTCCTTGAGGAATCGCCACACTGTCTTCCACAATGGTTGCACTAATTTACACTCCCACCAACAGTGCAAAAGTGTTCCTATTTCTCCACATCCTCTCCAGCATCTGTTGTCTCCAGATTTTTTAATGATCGCCATTCTAACCGGCGTGAGATGGTATCTCAGTGTAGTTTTCATTTGCATTTCTCTGATGACCAGTGATGATGAGTATTTTTTCATATGTTTGTTGGCCTCACGTATGTCTTCTTTTGAGAAGTGTCTGTTCATATCCTTTGCCCACTTTTGAATGGGCTTGTTAGTTTTTTTCTTGTAAATCTGCTTTAGTTCTTTGTAAATTACGGATATCAGCCCTTTGTCAGATGGGTAAACTGCAAAAATTTTTTCCCAATCTGTTGGTTGCCGATTCACTCTAATGATTGTTTCTTTTGCTGTGCAGAAGCTGTGGAGTTTGATTAGGTCCCATTTGTCTATTTTGGCTTTTGTTGTCAATGCTTTTGGCGTTTTGGTCATGAAGTCCTTGCCTACACCTACGTCCTGAATGGTTTTGCCTAGATTTTCTTCTAGGGTTTTTATGGTGTTAGGTCTTATGTTTAAGTCTTTAATCCATCTGGAGTTAATTTTAGTGTAAGGTGTCAGGAAGGGGTCCAGTTTCTGCTTTCTGCACATGGCTAGCCAGCTTTCCCAACACCATTTATTGAACAGGGAATCCTTTCCCCATTGCTTGTTTTTGTCTGGTTTGTCAAAGATCAGATGGTTGTAGATATGTTGTGTTGCCTCCGAGACCTCTGTTGTGTTCCATTGGTCTATATCTCTGTTTTGGTACCAGTACCATGCTGTTTTGATTACTGTAGCCTTGTAGTATAGTTTGAAGTCTGGTAGTGTGATGCCCCCCGCTTTGTTCTTTTTGCTTAGAATTGACTTGGCTATGCGGGCTCTCTTTTGGTTCCATATGGAGTTTAAGGTGGTTTTTTCCAGTTCTGCAAAGAAGGTCATTGGTAGCTTGATGGGGATAGCATTGAATCTGTAAATTACTTTGGGCAGTATGGCCATTTTCACGATATTGATTCTTCCTAACCATGAACATGGGATGTTTCTCCATCTGTTTGTGTCCTCTCTTATTTCGTTGAGCAGTGGCTTGTAGTTCTCCTTGAAGAGGTCCTTTACATTCCTTGTTAGTTGTATTCCTAGGTATTTTATTCTCTTTGTGGCAATTGTGAATGGAAGTTTGTTCTTGATTTGGCTCTCTTTAAGTCTGTTACTGGTGTATAGGAATGCATGTGATTTTTGCACATTGATTTTGTATCCTGAGACTTTGCTGAACTTGCTTATCAGTTTCAGGAGGTTTGGGGCTGAGACGATGGGGTCTTCTAGATATACAATCATGTCGTCTGCAAATAGAGACAATTTGACTTCCTTCTTTCCTATTTGAATGCCCTTTATTTCTTTTTCTTGCCTGATTGCTCTGGCTAGAACTTCTAATACTATATTGAATAGCAGTGGTGAGAGCAGGCATCCTTGTCTGGTGCCACATTTCAAGGGGAATGCTTCCAGTTTTTGCCCATTCAGTATGATATTGGCTGTTGGTTTGTCATAAATAGCTTTTATTATTTTGAGATACGTTCCATTGATACCTAGCTTACTGAGTGTTTTTAGCATAAAGGGCTGTTGAATTTTGTCAAAGGCCTTCTCTGCATCAATTGAGATAATCATGTGGTTTTTGTCTTTGGTTCTGTTTATGTGGTGAATTACGTTTATAGACTTGCGTATGTTGAACCAGCCTTGCATCCCTGGGATGAAGCCTACTTGATCATGGTGGATAAGCTTTTTGATGTGCTGTTGCAATCGGCTTGTCAGTATTTTATTGAAGATTTTTGCATCTATGTTCATCATGGATATTGGCCTGAAGTTTTCTTTTCTTGTTGAGTCTCTGCCGGGTTTTGGAATCAGGATGATGTTGGTCTCATAAAATGATTTGGGAAGAATTCCCTCTTTTTGTATTGTTTGGAATAGTTTCAGAAGAAATGGTACCAGCTCCTCTTTGTATGTCTGGTAGAATTCAGCTGTGAACCCATCTGGACCTGGGCTTTTTTTGGGTGGTAAGCTCTTAATTGCTGCCTCAACTTCAGACCTTGTTATGAGTCTGTTCATGGTTTCGGCTTCTTCCTGGTTTAGGCTTGGCAGGAGGCAAGTGTCCAGGAATTTATCCATTTCTTCCAGGTTTATTAGTTTGTGTGCATAGAGTTGTTTGTAATAATCTCTGATGATGGTTTGAATTTCTGTGGAATCTGTGGTGATATCACCTTTATCGTTTTTTATTGCATCAATTTGGTTATTCTCTCTTTTCTTTTTTATTAATCTGGCTAGTGGTCTGTCTATTTTGTTGATCTTCTCAAAAAACCAGCTGCTGGATTTATTGATTTTTTGAAGGGTTTTTTGTGTCTCTATCTCCTTCAGTTCTGCTCTGATCTTAGCTATTTCTTGTCTTCTGCTAGACTTTGAGTTTTTTTGATCTTGCTCCTCTAGCTCTTTCAGTTTTGACGATAGGGTGTCAATTTTTGATCTCTCCTTGCTTCTCATGTGGGCACTTATTGCTATATATTTTCCTCTAGATACTGCTTTAAATGTGTCCCAGAGATTTTGGTATGTTGTGTCTTCATTCTCGTTGGTTTCGAAGAACATCTTTATTTCTGCCTTCATTTCATTGTTTATCCAGTCAACATTCAAGAGCAAGTTGTTCAGTTTCCATGAAGCTGTGCGGTTCTGAGTTAGTTTTTGAATTCTGAGTTCTAACTTGATTGCACTGTGGTCTGAGAGACTCTTTGTTACGATTTCCGTTCTTTTGCATTTGCTGAGGAGTGATTTACTCCCAATTATGTGGTCAATTTTAGAGTAGGTGTGATGTGGTGCTGAGAAGAATGTATATTCTGTGGATTTGGGGTGGAGAGTTCTGTAAATGTCTATTAGGTTTGCTTGGTCCAGGTCTGAGTTCAAGTCCTGGATATCCTTGTTAATCTTCTGTCTGGTTGATCTGTCTAATGTTGACAATGGGGTGTTAAAGTCTCCCACTATTATTGTGTGGGAGTCTAAGTCCCTTTGTAAGTCATTAAGAACTTGCCTTATGTATCTGGGTGCTCCTGTATTGGGTGCGTATATATTTAGGATCGTTAGCTCTTCTTGTTGCATTGATCCTTTTACCATTATGTAATGTCCCTCTTTGTCTCTTATGATCTTTGTTGCTTTAAAGTCTAATTTATCAGAGATGAGAATTGCAACTCCTGCTTTTTTTTGCTCTCCATTTGCTTGGTAAATCTTCCTCCATCCCTTTATTTTGAGCCTTTGTGTATCCTTGCATGTGAGATGGGTTTCCTGGATACAGCACACAGATGGGTTTTGTCTTTTTATCCAATTTGTCAGTCTGTGTCTTTTGATTGGGGCATTTAGTCCATTTACATTTAGGGTTAATATTGTTATGTGTGAATTTGATACTGCCATTTTGGTGCTAGCTGGCTGTTTTGCCCTTTAGTTGAGCTGGTACTTGTTGTTCCTTTATATGTGTAGAGCCTCTTTCAGGAGCTCTTGTAGAGCTGGCCTGGTGGTGACGAAATCTCTGAGTACTTGCATGTTCCCAAAGGATTTTATTTTTCCTTCACTTATGAAGCTCAGTTTGGCTGGATAGGAGATTCTGGGTTGAAAGTTCTTTTCTTTAAGGATGTTGAATATTGGCCCCCATTCTCTTCTGGCTTGTAGGGTTTCTGCTGAGAGATCTGCTGTGAGTCTGATGGGCTTCCCTTTGTGGGTAACCTGACCTTTCTCTCTGGCTGCCCTTAGTATTTTCTCCTTCATTTCGACCCTGGTGAATCTGACGATTATGTGCCTTGGGGTTGCTCTTCTTGACGAATATCTTTGTGGTGTTCTCTGTATTTCCTGGACTTGAATGTTTGCCTGCCTTGCTAGGTTGGGGAAGTTTTCCTGGATAATATCCTGCAGAGTATTTTCCAGCTTAGATTCATTCTCTTCGTCGCATTCGGGTACGCCTATCAAACGTAGATTAGGTCTTTTCACATAGTCCCACATTTCTTGGAGACTTTGTTCGTTCCTTTTTACCCTTTTTTCTCCAGTCTTGCCTTCCCATTTTATTTCATTGAGTTGATCTTCGACCTCTGATATCCTTTCTTCTGCTTGGTCAAGTCGGCTGTTGTTACTTGTGCATGCTTCACGAAGTTCTCGTGTTGCAGTTTTCAGCTCCATCAATTCACTTATATTCCTTTCTATTTTGTCCATTCTTGTTAGCATTTCGTCAAATCTTTTTTCAAGGTTCTTAGTTTCTTTGCATTTGGTTAGAACATGTTCTTTAAGTTCACAGAAGTTTCTTACTACCCGCCTTCTGAATTCTGATTCTGTCATTTCATCACACTCGTTCTCCACCCAACCTTGTTCCCTTGCTGGTGAGGAGTTGTGATCCCTTTTAGGAGGAGAGGTGTTCTGGTTTCGGGTGTTTTCATCCTTTTTGCGCCGGTTTCTTCCCATCCTTAAGGATTTATCCACCTGTCGACTTTGTAGTTGCTGGCTTTCAGATTGGGTCTCAAATCTTTCAGATTGACGTTCTGTTTGTTGATGATGAGGTTATTTCTGCTTCTTGGTTTTCCTTCTGACAGTCTGGCCCCTCTGCTGTAGGTCTGCTGAGGGTCACTCCAGGCCCTGCTTGCCTGGGGTTCACCTGCAGCAGCTGTTGAACAGCAAGGATTGTTACCAGTTTTATTCTTCTTCTATCTTTGTCCCAGAAGGATACCCGCCTAGTGTCAATCTGATCTCTCCTCTATGAGGTGTCTTTTTGGATATATAGGGGTCAGGGAGCTGCTTGAGGAGACGGTCTTTTCTTTATAGGAGCTCAAATGGTGAGCTGTGAGCTCTGTTGTTGTTCATTCAGAGCTGCTGGGCAGGTACTTTTAGGTCTGCTGCAGCAGAACTCATAAACTGCTTTTTGTTCCCAGGTGCTCTGTCCCAAGGATTTAGGGCTTTATTTATGAGTTTCCGTTATGCTGCTGCCTTCTTTTTTTTTTTTTTTTTTTTCTTTTTTTCCTTCAGACCTGCCCAGCCCAGCAAGGAGGCAGCCTAGTCACTGTCGGCCTATAGCAGCTTTGCTGAGCTGCTGTGGGCTCCGCCCCGCTGCCGAGTGAACTTCCCTGCAGTCCTGTTTATATGGGTGTAGTTAGAACTGCTTTGGCGATGGTGGCCCGCCTCTGTTGGGGCGGAGTCTCTGCTGTGGCGTGTTGCCTTGGCAACGGCGGGCTGCCTCAGCAATGGCGGGTTGCCTTGGCAACGGCGGGCTGCCTCGGTAATGGCGGACGCCCCTCCCCCACAGAGCTGGACTGTCCCGGTTTCAGCTGCGCTCGCTGTGAAATTCTCAATCCAGAGTTTCTGGTTGCTGTTCTTTTATGGGGGTGGGGCCAGCCAAGCCTGATCGCCTGGCTCCCTGCCTCAGAGCCTTTTTTAAGTTTGTGTTCCAGTTGCCTGTTGAAGAGGCGCCAGGGTCTGTTTGTTTTCCCCTGCGGCCACTCACTGCGCTGGCTTAAACAGCGGCACTGAGGTTTGTGGCGCTTTTTTTTCTTTTTGCCCTGGAATCTACTGTCCTGGTTCTCTGCTCAGTCCCCTTTTTGAACCAGCATATGGGCGACTTCCCGTGGCTCCAATCGCCAGCCAAAAGGGCACCCGGACCGGTGTATTTTGTACGGAGAACCGCGGCTCCGGGGCGCCGACAAAGCAGCCGCGCGGGGCAGAGCAGCGGCGCTGGTCGGCGCCGGCCGGCGCTGGCCGGCACAGCAGCGCTGGCCACAACAGCCGTGCTGGCGAGCGTGTAGCACCTCTGCCCGGGAATTTCCTAGTCTGTGGGCAATAAAAACGCGGCGTCCACTCACCCTCTGCGCTTTCACTGGGAGCTGCAATCCTGAGCTGTTCCTAAACGGCCATCTTGGAGGATGTCTATTTCTTTCAATGTTTCTTTTATTTTCTAGTTCTAGAAACCCATGCTTAACAATTTTCACACAGTCACAGCCATCTTAAATTCTCTTTTCTTTTTAATTTTTATTGAAATATAGCATAAAAAAATGAAAAACATAAATATCAGATTAATGAAATGTCACAAATAGAGCATGCTACATGACCACAGCACCCCCCCGATAATATTTTAAAACAAAAGAAGACCTTTTTTCAGATACCATTCATACTTCACCATAGGTAATAACTATAATAGTGTTCTTATATATTTGAAATTTATAGAAGTTGAATCATGCAATTTGTGCTTTTCTGTGTCTGGCTAATTTTGTTTAATATTCTGCTGCTATGGTCAATATTTTGTACCATATAACATTAGTTTTTTTTGTTCTAACTCCTGTGTAGTATTATATTGTGTGAATGCACCATTTATCCACTCTAATTTGGATGGTTATTTGGGGAGTGTCTAATTTTTTACTATTGTAAGGAGCACTGTTATAAAATTCATGTACATGAATTTGGAGACTGTACATATGCATTTTTGATTAATATAACCCTTGGAGTAAAATTCCAAGTTGATAGGGTACACATATGCTCCACTTCAGTAGACATTGAAAGAAAAGTATCCAAAGAATAATGGCTTAAATCTCCATCAGTAGTGGGTGATTATTGCAGCTGCTCCACATTTTGCCAATACTTCATATTACATAATTTTTTAATTCACATTTTCCCTGTACCCAATAAAATTGAGCATCCAATTCATATGTTTATTGTGTATTGTATATCCCATATATGTGGTATCTGATTTAGACTTTTGCTTTCTCTTTTTTCAATTGGGTTTTCCATTTTTTCTGCTTTTTAATTGATACATAATAGTTATACATATTTACAGAGTACATGTCATTTTTGATACATGCATACATTATATAATGATCAAGTCAGGATAATTGAGAAATCTGTCATCAAAAATCTTTATCATTTTTTTGTGTTGATAACATTACCAATCTTCCTAAGTATTTTGACATATACAATAAAGTATTGTTAATCACAGTCATCCTACTGTATGATAAAACACTAGAACTTATTCTTTTCATGTAACTATATGTATTTACCCATTAACCAGCTTCTCTCACTAGCCCCCCAGCCTTCCCTAATAAGAGTTATTATCATTCTACTCTCTACCTCCCAAGATCAATTTGTTTCTTCATTCCACATATTAGTGAGAATGTGTGATATTTATCTTTCTGTGCCAGGCTTACTTCACCTAACATAATGTCCTCCAGTTCCACATATGACAGCATTTTATTCCTTTTATGGCTGAATAGTATTCCATTGTGCAACTGTACCATATTTTATTTATTTATTTATCCATTGATAGATGCTTAGGTTGATTTCATATCTTGATTACTGTGAATAATGCTGTAATAAATATGGGAGTGCAGGTATCTCTTCAATATTCTTATTTCCTTTATTTTGGATACATTTCAAGCAATAGGATTGCTGGATCATATGGTTGATCTATTTTTAGTATTTTGAGAAAACTTCCTATGGTTTTTCACAGTTGATATACCAATTTATCTTTCCGTCAACAGTGTAGGAGTGTTCCTGTTTCTCCACATGCATTTCCCTGGTGACTAATAATGATGACTAATAATGATTGCTAATAATGACTAAAAGTACAATGTATTTCCGTGATGACTAATAATGTTGAATATTTTTTCATATACCTTTCAGCCATTTGTATGTCCTTTTTTGAGAAATGTCTATTCAGATGTTTTATCTATTTTTAAAAGATTATTTGGGGTAGTTTTATTGAATTGTTTGAGTTTTTTATATATTCTGGTTATTAATCCCTTCTCGAATGGATAGTTTGCAAATTATTTTTTCATTCTGCAGATTGTATCTTTCTTCACTGTTGATTATTTCTTTTTGTTGCGCAGAAGCTTTTTAATTTAATGTAGTTTTATTTGTGAATTTTTGTTTTCTATGACATTTGAAATCTCACTCAAAAAAAAAATCTTTGCTCAGACCAATATCCTGAACATTTTCCAAGTGTTTTTCTCTAGGAGTTTTGTAGTTTGAGGGCTTAATTAAAGTGTTTAATCAAGTTTGATTTGATTTTTGTGCATTTTGAGAAATAGGGGCTTAGTATCACTCCTCTGCATAAGGGTATCCCATTTTCCCAGCAGCATTTATTGAAGAAATTGTCATATTCTCTTCAATGCCTGTTCTTGGCACCTTAGTCAAAATGAGCTGACTGAAAATTCCTAGATTTATTTCTGGGTTATCTATCCTGCTCTGTTTGTCTATGTGTCTGTTTTCATGTTAGTACCATGCTGTTTGGGTTATTATAACATTTTAGAATATTTTGAAAGCAGGTCATGTGATGCTTCCAGCTTTGTTATTTGCTTAGAATTGCTTTGGTTATTCGAGGTCTCTTTTGGTTCCATAAAAATTTTGGAACTTCTTTTTTCTTTTTTAACTTCTGAGAAGAATGTCCTGTGTATTCTTGATAGGGATTGCATTGATTCTGCAGAACTCTTTGGAAAGTACCGACGTTATAACAATGTCAATTATTTCATTCCATGAACCTGGAATATATTTCCATTGTTTCAGTCAGTTTTTCAGTTTTTCAGTCTGTTTGCTATTGATACATAGTTAATTCATATTTTTTATGTTTATGTTTTGTTCATCAGGTGTATGTAGCCCACACACACATGCACACATACTTCATGTTACACTTAGTGACTTGCCTTTTAACTCCATTCTTGTTGGTGTTTTGATAAATATAAGATCCCTACTCTAAATATAGTTTATATTATCATTTTAAAAAATAAATCCTTGTCTTCATCAAGTGAATAATATGTTCTTTCATATTTTCTTCCAACAGTTTTTTTGTTGTTCTTTTTCTTTTCCCATTTATTTATTTTATTGCATTTTAGGCTTTGGGGTACATGTGAAGAACATGCAAGATTGTTGCATAGGTACACACGTGGCAGTGTGATTTGCTGCCTTCCTCCCCATCACCTACTTCTGGCATCTCTCCCCTTGCTATCTCTCCCCAACTCCCCACCCCCCACTGTCCCTCCCCTATTTCCCCCCAACTGACCCCAGTGTGTAGTGCTCCCCTCCCTGTGTCCATGTGTTCTCATTGTTCAACACCACCTATGAGTGAGAACATGCGGTGTTTGATCTTCTGCTCTTCTGTCAGTTTGCTGAGAATGATGGTTTCCAGGTTCATCCATGTCCCTACAAAGGACACAAACTCATCGTTTCTGATGGCTGCATAATATTCCATGGTGTATATGTGCCACATTTTCCCTGTCCAGTCTATCATCGATGGGCATTTGGGTTGGTTTCTGGTCTTTGCTATTGTAAACAGTGCTGCAATGAACATTCGTGTGCACGTGTCCTTATAGTAGAACGATTTATAATCCTTTGGATATATACCCAGTAAAGGGATTGCTGGGTCAAATGGAATTTCTATTTCTAGGTCCTTGAGGAATCGCCACACTGTCCTCCACAATGGTTGAACTAATTTATACTCCCACCAACAGTGTAAAAGTGTTCCTATTTCTCCACATCCTCTCCAGCATCTGTTGCCTCCAGATTTTTAAGGATAGCCATCCTAACTGGCATGAGATGGTATCTCAATGTAGTTTTAATTTGCATTTCTCTGATGACCAGTGATGATGAGCATTTTTTCATATGTTTGTTGGCCTCATGTATGTCTTCTTTTGTTGTTTTTCTATTCATATTTAGATTTGAAATCAATCTGGAGGTAACTTTTCCTTACACTGCCAGTCTTGTTGACAAATACTCTCAACTTTCTCTTATTTGAAAATGTTTTGTTTCACCTTTGTAAAATGATATTTTTTCTAGGTATACAATTCCACATTGGCAATTACATTTTTTCAGTGATTTAATAACACATTTCATGTTTTCCAGCTGTCATTGTTTTTGATGTAAAATTAGCTCTTCCTTTTGTGTTTGATCCTAGAATATATTGTTTTTATCCTCTGGTTACTTTTAACATTTCACTATGGTCTTAATCTTCAGTAGTTTATATCCAGTACCAGAATATAACTCAATGTGGCTTTCTTTGAATTTATTCTATGTGGGGCTTGCTGAGCTTACTCAGTTGTTTGGTGTTTTTTGTGTGGTTTTGAAAAGTTTCAGACATTATAACTTCAAATATTGTTTTCTCTTTAATCTTTTCTTGTCTTCTGTGACTCCGATTACACTCCAGTTACATTTTAAATATGACTTGATTTTTCTCATACACTTATTTTGCTTTCCTTTATCTATTTTTGTGCTCTAGCTTAGTTATTTTCTATTTATGTTACTTCTAGGTTACTAAACCAATGCTTTGTGTGGCAAAAGTCTAATGAATTGTGTAATGAACACAAAATGCAGCTACCAGAGCCTCTTCCAATGACTTGTTGCCTATTTGCAGTACTTTCTGGTTTGACTCAGTTGCAAAAGGGCTGCTCTAGTTCAGGTGATCGCTTGGACTGCCTCAGTAGAACTGTTCCACTGAAGGGAACACCTATACTAGAGCAGACTAGTACAGGTTAATTACTAGTACAGGTTAATTAATGACTGACGGAGGTATGCTGGCCCATCCATTTTGTCCCAAAGGGGGACAACTCTAATGGGGTCTATTTACTGCTGACTTGTTTCTGGTTTTGACCAGTGTCTTTTCTGGGTCTACATGGTAAATGGCTCTCTCAACATTTCTAATTCTACTTCCTCCCCTCTGTCCCACCTGTGTGAATTCCTAATAAATACTGTGCACACACACACAAAATTTAACATATCCGTCATTAGAAACCAATCTGTGATGAGTGATGCTGAGAGCTTTCAGAGAAAGAAAAGTGTAAAATGGCATTTTAGAACTGGATCACTCAAAATGAATCAGGCAATGAGGATTATATCCATGGTAGTAGAGAGAGTCCAGAAAGCCCTTGGCACAATAAGGTAATCCAATTGTTTAAATCCCACTGGTATGAATTAGGATGGTGTACTGGGTAGCAGAGAATGCACTGGCTATCATGATTTATTGGATGTTTGAAAAGCATAGGGGGAGTAACAATTATAAAGAAAATGGTATTGAATGGATATTACCAAGCATTACACTCTGGAAAAAAATAGGGAAAGCTGTAGACAATAAATGGATTACTGAAATCCAGGTGTAAAAGCCACAGTGAAACAACAAAAATGTCCCTTGTCCCTCTCGAAGGGCATGTGATGAGGTGTGGCTCACTTCTTCAGTGCCCCATGGCTCAAACCTATAGGGGAACATACACATGGATTAGCCTCTGTGGAGCTTCGACTCTATGGCAGTGTCTAAGGGTGAATATTTACAGCTCTGGAAGCCCAAGTGGGCATATGTAACAAGGTATTCTTTTAGTTTAGCCATCCATAGGCTGCTTGTGTTAGCTCAATTAGACCCCTGCCTTATCGCAAGGACAGAGGACTTTGTGTACCCCGGGATTATGGAACTTGGTATACCAGAAGAATCAGGTAAAATGTGGGCTTGGAAATGAGTGTAAGGTTTTATTGAGTGGAAATATCTCTCCGCAGATGGGGGAGCCAGAAGGGAGATGGTTTTCCCCTAGAGTTGGGCGCGGCCTGACTCTTCTCTGACCACCCCAGCCAGCTCGGCATCACTCTGCCGGTCAATGGCTTGCCAGTGTGCTCTCAATGTCTTCTTGATGTCCAGCCACTTGTGTCTTCTTCTGCCAATCCACTCCTGTCGACATCTAGCTGCTTTCTTGTCTTCCTGCTAGGGTCATGGGATTTTTATAGGCAAGGATGGGGTTGTGGCAGGCCAGGGTGGTCTTGGAAAATGCAACATTTTGGTGTGAAGGCAGGAGTATCTGTCTTCACCTAGGTCCCTGGGCACAGGGCCAAGGGTGGAGCCTTAGCCAAGGACAAATCTTTTCCCTTCCCAGCACTTCCCTGTCACCCTCCCATATCAATAGGGTCTTCCTGATAGGTTAGAAAGACACTTTCATCTTCCGTAACAGAAGAACATACAGATCAAATGACTAGGTACAGGATTTAATCAAGTGTTAAAATGCCATAAATGGTTCAACAGGTAATCAAATCTTGGTCTTTCTCTTTGCATCAGGATCCAGTTTTAGAAAAAATAGGATGTTGACAGTTGAAATTGATATCAGATAAATTCCTCTGGACATTGTTCAGTTGAATATCATCATTCTTCATATTTTCAATTTGCTCTTAGCTCTGACCTAAGGAGTTTTGTATCGCTCCTTCCACTTAGAGCAAGTACTCCCAATTTGCTTTGAGACACTGCATAAGCCTATCACCTGCATGGCAATGTCTGTCTTTTCAGAATATGCTCATGATTCTCCTCACAGCCTCTAAGCCACAACTATGGCAAATTCCAGCATAACCCAGACAGCAAGCATTCTGCCAACTGCTGATCCTGATAAGAGAAGAAAAAGATGAGACCTCAAAAGAGCCACAGACTTGGCCAAAATATATTTTAATGGACTGAGAAAGTACATGCATGAATTGATATAATTTGGTTGTTTGTTCACTCCTTCCAAATATCATGCTGAAATGTGACCCCCAGTGTTGAAGGTGGGACCTAGCAGGAAGTGTTTGATCAAAGGGGCAGATCCTTCATGAATAACTTAGCACCACCCCCTTGGTGATGAGTGAGTTCTTGCTATTAGCTCATGTAAGATCTGGTTGTTTGAAAGAGTTTGCTCTCTTTCTTGCTGTCCCCCCTCTCCATGTGCTATGCCTGATCATCCTTTGCCTTCTGCCATGAATGGGGTCTTCCTTGGGCCCTACCCAGGAGCAGATGCCAACACCAGGCTTCCAGTGCAGCCTGCAGAACTGTGAGCCAAAATCAACTTATTTTCTTTATAATTTACCCAGCATCAAGTATTTCTTTACAGCAACAGAAATGGACTAACACTTAAACAGATTTCAAAAAAATTTGAGGGATGAAAGGACAAAACCTACATTTGGATGAGGAAGAGTTTATTGATTTGAGAGCACTCAACTAAGGTGTGATATTAGCACCTGGTAAAGACCTCAGGAAATGATGCAAACTGGCTACCAGGAAGGTTCCTAATTTTTTTTTTTTTTCAGATTTAATCTTGTTCTATCACCCAGGCTGGAGTGCTGTGGCATGATATCAGCTCAATGCAACTTCCACCTCCCGGGTTCAAGCCATTGTCATGCCTCAGTGCCCCTAGAATCTGGGATTACAGGCACATGCCACCATGCCTGGCTAATTTTTGTATTTTTAGTAGAGACAGGGTTTTATCATGTTGGCCATGGCTGGTCTTGAACTCCTGACCTCAAGTGATTCAACTGCCTCAGCCTCTCAAAGTACTGGGATTATAGGCATGAGCCACTGCACCCAGCTAGCTCCTAAAACTTGAAAAGAGAGATGTCCCTTACTTATTAAAGGTGAAATGGCAAAATTTCTGTGGTAGACAGTGAAGGAACAAATTAAATGTCTCAAGAAAGTGGGCATCTAGGAATAGATATATAATGTATGGCTATGAGATCCAATAGTAGTTTTCTTCCACAGGAAGCCTTAGAGGTTAGGCTATATTCAACAAAACTATAAGGCATGTGCTGGTATGAGAAACACTAACATTACTAAAACTGTTAGTAGTCAGTTGTTATCCCCGGTAGGTCAGAGCTGAAGATAGTAGAGGCCATAATAATCTAACCTTACTGATGACAATAGAAATAAAAGAACCCTAAAACAGTAAAGAATGGTGGTGGTACCTAACTGCCAAGAGCCAAATGAATATCATGAGTCATGGGGTCAGAATGGCATCCAAGGGAAAATGTTCCACAGAGATGGTTAACACAAAATAATATTACAAAGGCCAATGAGTAAGGGTATTTCTTAGCTTTTACTACCAGAAAAAAAAAAAAAAAAATCAACAACTGATGATCAGAAGACCAAGGAAAATTATCTCAAACAAAAAGTGAGATCCCTGGCCCAGTTTTCAGATATGAGCCAGTTTTCAGAACAGAAGTCCATAAACTAGAGAAGATACTGGGACTTACATCAAGTATACCAGACAACTTTTTATCTGATTGTATGCACTGATCAAAATGGATAGGGCTGCATACTTTACAAAGACACATTGTACTGTATACTATATATGTAAATTATATCACAGTAAAATTACTTTAAAAAAAAAACAGAAAATTAGTTCAAATTATGCTCCATCTCTACTATCATTCATTTTGACATTTTTCAGTGGCTACCCATTACTTCTAGTCTACTTAATTGCATTTTCTCAACTCTTCTTTAACTCTCTTAGTTAATCTTGTACCACTTTCTCCATTTTTCTCTGGGTTACTGTCACCCTGGTCCTTTGTCATTTCTTCAAATAGTCTGGCCTTCACTACAGGAGCTATGTATTTACTAATTAACTCTAACACATCTATAATATATCATCATAAGCATCACATACTTTAAAGGTGCCTTTTCTAAATTGAAATATCTAGGTAAGTTTCTTCTAAAAGGTTTCAGTGAGTCATACATCTTTCCTACAGAGCACTTACCCCAGTGTATACTTGAATATTCATAAGTAGGATGGTATGATTGATAGTTTTCTTTCCAAAGTAACCTGTAAAATCATGTATGAGAAGCCCGTTTGCTTTTCTATATCCTTTCTCTTCCATTACTCAGGACAATGCCTGACACAATCTCTGTATTAAGTATATCTCACATTATAGGATAAATAAATAAATAAGTATTTTCAGGATATGATATTCTATCTTCCTCTTTAAAAGGTTCTAGTGATTATTTATATTTTATCTGTATATCCATGGATATTTTAATGATGAATATCAAATTTATCAGGTATTTCTCTATCTTATTATGTTAAACAGTCAGTAAAAGTGATTTTTAAAAATAAATTTATTTACAACAATCATAAATTCCCTTGCAGTATTTCACAAGAGCTGTAGGGTTGAATAAAATGCCAAGTTGACATTCGGTCTATATTGAGTTTTAAAGCAATACCTGATATAAATATAAGTAATTACCAATTAAAATGTTAAAGTCAGTCACTTTAGATGCAGTTATAACAAACCTAGGTGTATTTCTGGGACAGAATTACATGGCTTAGATACACCTTAAAAAAAAAAAAAAAAAAAAAAAGCTAGTAAATAGCATTTCCTACACACATTCATTATTGTTTGTTTTCAGACACTTCACTTTGTTTAGTAAATTTTTGTCATCTTATGCGTTCTTCAGAGCATAAAATCTAGTTGGGGCAAATGACCCTTCAATATATTCCATGAAATTTTTATGCCTATTGTTATCACTATCCCCGCACATCTGGTTGCATTTCTACTGTTACAAGTACAATATTCAGATTTTCTTCTCGTATGAACCTTTAAAAGTAAACAAGGCAATGAATGAAGGGCAGAATAGACATAGAGTAAATAATTGGTTATCTAAACTTGAGAGCAGTAATCTGGCTTTAATGTATCACATTATTCACAGGTCTTTAATCACTAGGAAATAATATTTGAGATGTGTGTGATGTAAAATGTGTGTTCAAAGTATTGAGAAGTAAAACTTCCTTTCAGAGTTTTAAATTTAGCTAGTTACTTTATTTTATTTTTAAAGATATATGGTCTCACTATGCTGCCCAGGCTTGCCTCAAAATCTGGGCTCAAGTAATCCTCCTACTCCAGGCTTCTAAGTAGCTGGGATTACCTGGGATTACCAGTGCCTTACATTGCACAGAGATGAATCCACTTATTTTATAGTGGCTATCATATAAATCAAACTTTCTCTCTCTTTCTCCTCTCTCTCTCTCTCTCTCTCTCTCTCTCTCTCTCCCACCCCTCTCTCTCTGTGTGTGTGTGTGTGTGTAATTTTAAAGTCTTCATGGGAAAAAATACTGTATGTGATTATTTCTGTCATTATCCTTAGAGTACCCTCTCACTGTCTGATTTCTGATGCTAACAGCTTGATAGATAAATAAAGTTAGATGTAGACTGAGAAGAAATAAGTATTTAACAAAGATGTCGATTATAAAAATTCCATTGAACAGATGACAATCACTCTAAAGAAACAGGCATACACAACAAATGGCAAACCTATTGATTTAATGTTTATTTAGAAAGAAAATTAAATTATACGGCACATAATTTCCCAAACGCATGCAGATGTCTAGATCAATAGTTAACATATCATGTGCTTTTATTTTTCTCATAAATATTATTTTGTACATTTGAAATTGTTTCCTTGAAGTGGTACATTAAATTGCTTCAGATAAAGTGATGAATTAAAATGAATTGAGGTAATTACTTTCATAGGGCAAGATATCAGAGTAATTAAGTTTCCACACCCACATTACCCCCATGCTATGTTGCATAATATCCACATTTGTTTAAGAAGGCCAGCGGACTGATTCTGGTAAGCTTCCATCTACGCTCTGCTTTACAGAGAGGTAGGTTTTAGCTTCAGTATTAAAGAAAACTGCTTTAACTCAGTTTTACCTTTGTATCTCAACTGCTTTGCATAGTGGAAAGTATAGTAAACTTGTAATAATTGCTTGTTAAATTGATCAGTAAAAATGAGTGAGTAATGAGTGACATAACCAAAATTGTGACTGAATGATTGAGAGGTTTGATGACAAAATGAAGAAAAGCAAGAGCTGCAATGAAAAATAACACACGGTGAAGAAAAATTAAAAAACTTTTTAGGAAATCCACTATTTTAAATATTTTAGTCAGAAAAAAGTATCAAGGAAAATTTATTTCATAGGAATTATCCAAATCAAGAGGAGGTTGCTATGCTAGATTGTTTATAGAAACTAGTATAGAGGTTCTAGCTATCTAATTGAATAATTAAAGGAAAGAAAAAAAAACCTGAAATGAGGAAATTTGGAAACATTTAGGTACAACGTCTTATTAATGTATCACTATTTATTATTCTAATTATCTATTTAACATAGTCACACATATAAAAATATTAGGAGAAAGAAAACAAAATAATGGTGTTTATATCTAGGAGATGAGATTATTATTATTAATTATCTAATTATAACATTAGTTACTTTCCAAAGTATATAAAATTAAAATAAATTTCTTTATAATCATAAAAAGTGATCATGGTTTATTCAGACAAAAGAAATCAATGACTGTTACATTTAGAAAAATTATATTTTTTCTATAATATGGTCAAAAAAGTAGCCATATGCTGTAAGGAAAAACAACCTCTAGGAATACTTGGTAGGAGAATGTTTAGAATTCCACAAAATGAAACCGAAAAATCACATATAATTTGACTATTACTAATTAATTACTAGTGTTGTATTATTTTCCAAACTAAGAACAAAAATATTTTCTAAAATATGTAGCCTGCAGGGAAAAATATAGTGAGTATGAACAACATGCCTAGGAATATACATGTGTAGCTCACAGGCTTGCTTGCTAAATCTGTATCACAATCCATGAGCCTGTATACATATTAATCAGGGGCCAGTTATTTTTCTAAACAATGTAAAGATCAAGTGATACACATTGCAAGCCTCTTTTCATTGAGGGAATGAATGTTTCCCTTGCTAATGACTTTCAAAGCCATACCTAAATGAGTCCATTGTGCAGCTGACATACATTTTTGGCTTGTACCTATATACTAAATTGAATCAAACATAAACTTTGGGATTTTTTTCTACTTTCATAGTTAGTCGTATGGGGCCCTTTATAGCCATAGGCATAAAATAAGGAAAGATCACTGGGGCAACAGTAGTGAGTACATAAGGGTTTTGGGTTTCTACCTGTATTACTTATATATGACCAGTTGTTCCAGTGTGTCTTGATCTGGTGTACTTCCTGAGTTATAGAACAATTAGTGATAAAATTGGGACAGTCCCGGACAAAGCAATACATCACTACATAGCCAATTATCTCAAAAATAACAAAACAAAACAAAAAACATTTATTTTCTTATACAGTTTCTGACAGTCATGAATCAGGAAGTAGATTAGCTGATTAGTTCTGACTCAGGGTCACAGATGACATTGCAGTAAAGCTGTCATCTGGGACTATAGTTTCTGGAGACTTGACTAGTGCTGAAAGATTTACTACAATCTCACTTACCTAGCTGTTGGCAGAAAGTTTCAGACACTCATCATGTAAGCTTATCTATAGGATTTATCTCAATGTAGCACCTGATTTCCCCAGAGACAGTGATCAGAGAGAAGGAGAAAGAGAGAATGTAACAGAAACAAATGCCACAGTGTCTTTTGTAACCCTGTCTTGAAAATGATATTCCATTACTTATGCCAGATTTTATTGGTCATATATGCCCACCCTAAAACAACGCAGGAGGGGATTATACAAGAGTGGGAATACAAGAGGCAGGATCCCTGGTGATATCTTAAGGCTGGCTACCACACTGCTCAAGCACCTTGTTCATACCCTCTGGCCCTTATTACGTTAGAGCCCAGAAGTAACTTACAATGCCGAGTGTGTCTCGTGACTTTGTGAGTCCCACAAGGCTCATTTTATAATGGGGAGTTTTGTATGTGTGGTGTTCCATCATTAGGCATGATGTCTCTATGAGGAGCAAGTAGTATGACAGAAGTCTTTTGTTTTTCTCAAAAGGCATTGAATTATCATCAGTGGCTATGCTAGCCTTGATTTATCTCCCCAGGGCTCTGGATTAGGACTCACCCATAAATTTTGCCTCGTGGTCTTCAGTGTCTTTTTTCACCATTGATACCATCAGAATTGAAGCGTCTTCCAGATACAATGATCCAAGAGAGAGGGCTGATTGCATCACAGCCTGGACCTGCTGCAGAGAAAATTCCTGCTCAGGGCTCTATGCACAGCTGCCAGCCCTTTGTAACAACCATCACCTTGGCCAGAACATTTCTCCTAGGTGTATAATATACTGTCTCCAGACCTCCCAGAGGCCCACCAGGCACTGAACTTCTGCCACTGTGATAGGAAACATGAAATGCAATAATTTGTCTTATAATGCAAGGAGATATACTAGCATGCCTTTAAAAATTTGTCCACTAAATATTTTATGACTATGACCCCATCCACCATTGTGTTTTATTTGAAGAACCGATTTGCCACTTTAGTTCACAGGTCTCTAGATTGAAAGAAAATATACTTGGCAACAGCACTTAAAGGAACATATTTGAAAAGGGACAGCTATACCTGGACCTGATTTATCTGAGGAAATTTTAAATTTTGATCTGAAGCTATAATGAGAAGGAACTTTTGTTGCTTAAAGGACTGTGGGTAAATACATTTTGTTTATAAGGGAGAACTTGAATCATCTTTGGTAATCTGAGGGCAGAGTATGGTGTTCATGCTCCAGCATGACCCTCAGTGATTCCTCTCTCCTGTTTTTCATCTCTTTTTGTGGTTCCTTATTACATTAAGCAGGGGCAATGTGATCACTAGGATATTGCAGAAATGATGAAGTGTAACTTCTACGAATGAACCATATAAGATTTTGTGGTTTTCGTGTTGCCAACTCTTGGATCTGAGATCTCTTGCCAATAGCCAGAGAGAAATTAAAGCCCTCTGTCAATGGCTATCATAAGTAATAAATCTTAGCAGCAGATTTTTAAGCCCCACTCATGCTTTCAGATGACAACAGCTCTATCCAACATCCCAAATGCAACTTTTGATAGACTCAGAGTCAGAACCACCCAGCTAAGCCACTCCTGAATTCCTGATCCACAGAAATTTGGAAATAATGAACGTCTATTGTTCAGAGCTGCTATGTTGGATGATAATGAGTTAAACAGCAATAGTTAACTAGCACTTCCACTTTTACTTCGTCTGGAAAGAAAATAAGTGGACTTTATATTCACATGAGCCATCTATAATATTTGGCCACACATCTTATTAGAAAAAGAAAAATCTAGAGCTTAACAAGGCTCACTACTTATACATCAACATATATTGACTGAAGACTCTTTCAATAGGTCTGTATTTTATCTGATCTACTACCCTTGTAGATGTTAATTAAATCAAAGCTAGAACTAAAATCATTTTTAAGGTACATTTTCCAATGAAATAAGATTAGGAAATAAAGTTTTTTTTCTCTACAGAATTTTTAGGAATTTGAGTTAAAAAAAAGTTGAATTTTGAGTCAGATTCCTTTACATTCTCCAGAGAGAAAAAGCCAACTCTGAACCAATTTACGGGAAGGATATGGTATGTTTAGGACAATAAAAAAGATTTTTACCATATTAATAATAAAAGCTTTTTATATAAGGCCATACTAATAATGCCTATATGCTACTACAATATTATAAATTTTTGTCCCAAATCCTCAAAAGGATGGTAGAAAAGATATAATTATACAGATCCCCCTTAGGGAAGGGAATGTTGCTGCAAGCTAGAGTTTAAAGTCACAGTCTTGCAATTTCATGCAGACAGAAATCTAAAGCAAATTCAAAACCTGCCAAACCCCTTTGAAGATTAATTCAGCCAAAGTACCTCATAGTTTTCTTTTTATTTCTGACAGAATGGCACAGATCTTACCAAAATTGACTTTTTGCATTTGAAGAAAAAAGAAATAATACAACTAAAATTCAATGTAATTAAAGCATCTTGGGAAGAATTTGAGATTTTCAATAAGTACATGATCACCAAGCCTAGAAAGCATTAGAAACTTCTCTGTTGGTTGTTTATGTATGCATAACTAAAAGCTACAAGTTATCCCCTTTCTTTCCCTCATTTTCAGCTTAAGTCACACAGCCTGAGAATGCACATTGCCCATATCCCATACATTGCAAATTGATTATGCCACCTCTGTGGGACAGCACAGCCATTACTACTTCCCAGAGAAGGCCTACGTATGGCCTTCTTACATCAAGAGTGTACATTCTTGTAAGTGTAAGAAGTGTGTACACTCTTGATGTAAGAAAGCCATAGTAACACAGAGAGAAATTTTTTAGGACTAGGTTATCTGTGGGCTGGTCATGTGTCGTCTAACACATTTTGAGTATGAGAAGTATAAAACATTAGAGCTGCAGATGGAGCTGTTGGCTTGGTGGAAGAGTGAAGAAGGGTAGCTTTACTGGAAGAAGGCTGTACTTCCTTCCACTGATGAAAGTGTTGATTTCTCACATATACTCTGAGTCACATGAGTCACATGGGGGTTCTTTTATATTAACTCTGGCCATAAGTAATTTATGCCTCACATAACGTAACCTCAATAACAAGAGGAAAGATTCCTGTTTTAGGTTATTATATGCACTTGTGTGAGAGAGAGAGAGAGAGTGTGTGTGTGTGTGTGTGTGTGTGTGTATTGGATGAGAGAGATGTGTGAAGTAGCTAGCTAGAAAAGGAGCATGGAACTATAAAGAAGGCTTGAAAGGGTGCCTTTAAGGAAAAAAATTGAATCTCCCAATGACAAAACAATTGCCATTGAGACCCTGCTATACCTAGAGAATATCTGAGCCAGATTATTTTGGGAAATTGATAAAGACCTGTCCTTAATTTTCATCTCCTCTGCATCTTTGATTCCAATCCTGGATTATAAGATACTGCCTAAGAAGAAGGAAGGAAGTATGAGTAGAAGATATCTAAGAAGAAGAAATGAGAACCAATCACAACACTCTTCCCCACTGTAGGCCTCACAGCCTAAATGAATTTTAAACTAGCAAAGGGAAGAAGCTTTAATAAATGAAGTTGAGTGTTGAGATTAGAATACTGGTGTAGAGAGTTCAATCTTATTTTCTAAGAGTAGGAAAAAAAGTCACAAAATTTCCTTTACAATATAATGTCAAGCATGAAATAGTTCATTAAGTAGATCAGAAGATACACAAAGCAAGCTGGTAAAAATAAAGCAGCGATTTATTTTGTTTTGGGGTTTTTTGTTTGTTTTTTTTTTCTGATTGTACCTTGTGGGTTACTCTTATCACACAGAAAATAAAAATTTTAAGCAGTACCTGGTAAATAGTAAGTACTTAGTTAAAATTATAGTTTTATTAGTTATTGCTCCTACTACATATCATTGTGACTATGCAATTTCGACAAGTAAAAGCAAACAAAATCTACTTTCTTTTTTGCCATGGTTGAGGTGGATATTGGCACAAAAATGACCACGGCAAAATGTCAACGTTTTATATACAACAAATGAAAGTTGTTTCATTTAAATGTATTTTTGTGCAGAAGGAAAAGTGACTCTTTTTTTGGTTTCGATTTGTTTTAGAAAGTGGGACTTAACCTTTTCATAATATGAGAAATATGCCATTTATTTTTAAAATTGTGTTCTGAGATTTTGTTTATTAAGAGTAAATCCAATGTAATATAATAGCATACACAAATTATCTATAGGCAGTGAGGGGTATGGCTCCAGGCCAAAATCCTTCGTGACCTTTCAGGCCTGACCATGTGCAGTAAAGCAAGGGAATGACTTGCTTTACCTGGCAGACCTCACAGGTGAAAATTGCCCTCCACATACCAAACTTGGTGCACACGCAGTACATTTCAGTGTCTGGAAGGAGGTTGAGTCAAGGATTCAGGCCCTCCAAGGCCAGCTCTGCTCATAAGAATATTTGCATTCCAAGCCCAGGAACATTTTGAAGCCTCCTTATCAGAAGACCTTGGCTAAGGCACTTTCTCCACTCAGACTCTCTGCTTTTCCCTTGTTAACCCATCCTCCCTTTCTTCCTGGGGTCCTTATGTCCACAAGAATGAAGGAGTGTTTGTTTAGGGCTCCTCAGCACTGAAATCATTCCCTACACCTATGCTGCTTATCTGCAGACCCTCTCCTATTGCCATTCTGAAGGAGGAAATGAAACACTGGGAGCTGGTGCCTTTCTTTTTGGCTGCTTGCTTCAAATTCACAGAGTGACACATGTCTATCCCCATATTCTGCCATAGTTATATGCAAATTTTAGATTTCCCTAACTAGTAGGTGTGCTACATCACAAATCATCACTCTGTGAAAGACAGCACATTTTCTGCTATATTCCATTATATTGTTTTTTCTCAGTAATTTAAAAATGATAAACATACTATATATATGATTTCAAGTGTAAGTCATCAGTAACTGCAGAAAGAAGAGGCATCTTTGTCTACTACATAAAGCCTGAACGTTAGAGTCACACAAAGAATGGTGTTACTCTTAGCTTCAGCCCAGAAGAGCTGAATGATTTTGAGGAAGGTATTTACTTTTCTGAGTCTCTGCTTCTTTATTCTAAAAACAGAATTTGTCTCAGTTTGTAGCTATTTTGAAAAAAATATAGATGATATATCAAAAATATGTGACTCACTGCCTGGCAGCTAATACGAAGGTCGAATCATTATTGACAGCTAGGGTTGTGTTATGAGTTTTACATCTTTTATCTTGTTGCAGGATGAGGTTTCTTCCCCATTTCATTTTCTGAAGATAGGCATATATATATATATATATATATACACATATATATATGTGCTTTTTTCCTGATGTTTTTTGTTGAGAGATGACACATAGTATCTTAAACATCACTATTATTTAAAATAATAATAATTAACTGGTTGCATGAGCTTGTTACAGCAATTCAGTTCCACTTAACTAATTCTCTATATTTTTCAACACCTCTCTCAACCATTTTCTCTTGTATGGTTATTTCCTAATGTTGCAATTTAAAAGTAAACTTCTTTACTCTTTTCTTTCCCAAAAGAAACTGATACAGTTTGGAAATTTGTCGCCTCCAAATCTCATGTTAACATTTGATTCCCAGTTTTGGAGGCAGGGCCTAATGTTTTAGTCCTGGAGGCGGATCCCTCATAAATGGCTTGGTGTCCTCCTCACGTCCTCACATCTTTATGGTAATGAGTGAGTTCACAAGAAGAGCTTTTTGGAAAATAAAGGTGAGAGAACTACAAATAAATAACTTTTGCTGTGTAAGATACCCATTAGGGTAAAAGAGGAAAAGTGCATGTGTTATTTGAGAATTACCTCTAGAAAGGACACTTTGATATTGATGCCACTAAATATTATTTTAAATTCTTTAATGCTATTAGGATTTATTTTTGTGGGTATATAAGACAGATAATCAATAATTTAAAATGTTGACAAATAAACCCATAGTAAGCCATTTTAAAGGCAATTATACAATTAACATATATTTTCTATTTTCACTATATAAGATGGTTTAAAAGAATATATAGATACATAAAAATACTCAGGGTATCTAGCACATCCTTTGTAGATAATTTAAATTATTAATTAAATATAGAGAGAAAATGTAGTATGTTGGATAAGAAAACAGAATCTAATACACGTCTATCTAACAACAAATAATATTAAATACATTTGTTTACTATGTGGCATTGAGCAAGATTTTTGCTCAATTTATTTTTTAAAATTTCTTGCTTGTTTGCTTTACTAAACAAGTTATTTAATTTCTCTCTAACTCAGCTTCCTCATCTGTGACCTGTACATAATGATACCTCATTGGTGAGATTAAGTAATTAAATGTTTGAATATGAAACCAGTTAAATAGTAAATAGTGAGACTTATGTATGTATCAGCTATCTTTTATATATATATGTGTTTACTTAAATCTGATGTTTAAACTGTTACTTTTTCTCCATTTTGTGAATTTTTTATGCTTGATTTTGAATCCTCATACTAATAATGCCAGAAATATTCTGTTGTTGTCCCTTTGGTACTTTACTATTAAAGGTTCGTACCAGTGTATGTTTCATGCATGTGCTACTGAATTGAGGCTTATGATCCACTTTGTTAATCTTATTTAAATCATATTGATTCCTTTGTCCATAAATATTATTATTTTTAATTGATGACTGATTGATCAATATCATCTTTACTTTTATTTTTCTGTGATTGGCTGCAAATGAACTATACCCTTAAAGAAAATAATGCCATACAAACTTAACATTCTCTCTGTGATTATTCTTTTCACTCCTCTTCAACATGATGAGAAACACTAAAACATTGTTCTCTCATAAACATTTCTCAGTACTTCTCTCCCTACCATGTGCTCTTTATTCAGCTACTCTTTAACAGAATGTTCTGTGGCATTAAATATGTCTTGGGTGGCAGGATGAAGGCACCATATATGAATCCGTAATACACACAGACATTTAATCTTCAAGTATACTCTTCTCTGAACATGCAATTCACTGTTCCATGTTGTTTTTCTGAATGTTTTTACCCTTCACACATCCCTTTATGTCTTTCTTCCCAACCAGCACTTGTTCACTATGTGGCATTGAGCAATAATTTTAGCTCAATTTATCTTATTTTTAAATTTTTTGTTTGTTTGCTTTACTAAGCAAATTATTTAGCATCTCTCTAACTCAGCTTCCTCATTGGTGAACTGGAGATGATGATACCTAATGGGTGATATTAAATGATTAAATATGTTCGAAAATGAAAGCAGTTAAAACTGTAAATAGTGAAACCTATATTACTTGTTTTGTAAAATTGCAGATATTCCATCTACTCTAAGGAAGACCTTTTCTTTCTCTATGCATTTTAGTTGCCTTTTGTCTTTATTGCATTCAGGTCTTTAGTCCATAACCTTATTTTAATATGTTTTTACAGTTATGTTTGTAAGTAGATATGTTTTAACAACAATTCAGTTATACCCAAGTGCACATGCTGTATTGTACACCTGTTCTTATGCTCTAATGGCTCTGTGAGTGTCAAAGAATTCTGAAACAATTTCATTAGTTTTTTAGGAAGTTTGTTTGAAAAAATTGAATGGGCAGAGGAGATGGAGTAGACTGGCATTTCTTTCAAAATTGTTTTTGCTTCTTCTAATGAGTTAGAGCTGAGTTGACTTATCTGCAAGCCTGATGCTTGTTGGGATGGTGCACAATAGCTCGACATCTACAAGACTCCTAAGTCTTCTTCAAGACAGTGCTTGTTCATCTCCTTTCCCTCAGGGCCCTTCATCTTTGGCTTTTCCCAGTTCACTTACATCTAAGATATACCCCATAGTCCTGATTCACTTAGACATCCTTTATTGTGCCAAATAGTCAATACGTGAAGTAAAATATGAACAAATTGAAACTAAGTATTGTCCTTGTTCTTCTCACCGTCACCTACCAAAATATCAATTTTCCTCAAGGAATAATGGATCACTATGAATGATTGGAAAAGAATTAAACTTAGACAAAAAATAAGAATGAAAAATTCAGTTACTCATATTTCCAAGTATTACTTGCTATATAATTATTTATGTATATATCATCACGCCTATACTATGATCTACAGGTCAGAAACTCCATCAGACTCATGTAGCACAACTAGCACAACACCTGATCATCCCAGAGAAGTAACAGAAATATCTACATTACCTGAAGAAACTTAATTTAAATTTCTTAATTTTATGCTTAACTATATAGTCAGTATTTTATTTGAACTTTAAAACATTTAAAAATCTTTAAAATATAAAATAGAGTCTAAAAACATATGTAATAATTTACCTACATCTTCATGGCCTTATAATTCGATGACAAAGGACATTTTCATCAATTACATAACCAAAGTTCAGTAGAAAAGCTGTCACATCCTGTCCTCTCCTGCTTTTGCAGTCAGCCAAAAACTTTAATTAGTGGAATATTTTGGCAGCTTTTCTTTTCCATGTTTTTTTTTTCCTTTGTGATGTCTAATTGTCTTGTTCTCTCATGTTCAGCTGATAGTGAAATGGTCATTATGTTCACAAACACAGAGCTCCCACTTAAGACTTCCTCTGCATCTAATTTACTCATTTGTCTTTATCTCTCTTTCTGTCTCTCTCTCTCTCTCTCTCTCTCTCTCTCTCAATGTAGGAAAACAATGACTATGACCAATCAAAAACATCAGAAGTTAGACTACTCAAATAGTAGCTAGAAAATGTACAGGAAAAAAATATTGTCCTTACCTGTTTAGGTTTCATTAAAAAAAGAGGACTTAATAACTAGGGGAAATTAACATGTATGAATATATTATAACAATAATTTTAAATAAATGAGTTAAACAAATTATAAAATGTACTATCACTTTAATTTCTTTTAATTTATTACATAAAAAGAAAATAAATATTTTATATTATTTTTCTGTTTTCCTTATCAATTTGATTTTGGTAAATATGCAGAAAATTATTACATATATTTTAGGTGAAATGCTTGACAAATGTATGCACTCATTTAACAATCACCTCAGTCAAGATAAAAAAAAAACAGTTTCCTTATGCCTCTGCAGTCAATCTTACCCAACGCTCTGCCACTGGGAACCATTAATCTCATGCCAACCACTATAGATTAGTTTTGCCTGTTCTAGGTAGTCATACAAATGGAATCATGCAGTATATAATCCTTTGTGACTGTCTCCTTTCAGTCAGAGTAATGTATGTGAAATTCTTTTATGTTGCTGTGCACGTAAATGGTTTATTTCTTCTTTTCTCTGAACAGTATTCCTTCAAATAAACTTGGAAAATTTATGTATTCACCTGTATTTGTTCATGTATTTACTTGTGCAATAAAATTTGAGTTAATTATGGTTTTATTACGATTTTAAATGTTACATATATTCGGATACAAGATTGTTTTGGACAAATGTTTATGTCTTTTAGATAGACAACTGGCAGTAAAATGACTGAGATGTATGATAACTGCATTGTTCACTGTGTAATAAACTTTCAAACTGGTTTTCCAAGTAGTTGTACCACATTTACACTGAAATCAGCAATGTAGGACAGATCAAATTGCTCCATATCCTTTCCAACACTTTTAAATTTTAGTCATTTTAGTAAGTGTAAAATGAGTATTGCAATGGGGTTTAATTTTATTTTCCTAACACCTAATGATGCTGAATATATTTTCATCTTATTGGCCACTGATTTTTCTTCTTTAGCGTAGTTTCTTTATGATTTACCAACCAGTTGTTTATTGGCTTGTTTGTATTTTATGAATAATCTGTAGGAGTTCATTATACATTTTAGACACATGTGCTTTGTCTGCTATTTAAATTTTGAATATTTTCTCATTTGTAGCTTGCATTTATATTTCTTCACTATTATATTTGAAGAAGCGATTTTTTTTTAATTTTTATAATGTATAATTCATGACTTTTATAATAGGTACATTTTGTGCTAAGAATCACTTGCATATACACTTTTGTAAAGGATTTCTCTGATGTTTTTTTCTAGAAATGTTTTAGATTTCACTTTGACATTTATGTCCATTATCAATTTAGAGTTAGTTTTTTAGTATGGTGTGAGATTAGGATTGAGGTTCTTTTATTATTATTATGGATATGCAATTTTTCATCACCATTTCTAAAAAGTGTATGATTTCCTTTGAATTGCCTTTGGCAGCTTTTTTTGGAAATCAATTGACAACAAATGTGTGACTCTAGTTCAAGGTGCACTATTCTCTTTCATTTATCCTCAACTCCTTTCACCATCACATTACTGTCTTGATATCTGTAGTTCCAGTGTTGAAATCAGGTTAAGTTCTTCAACTTTGTTCATTCTGAGCTCAGTTTAGCTGTTCTAGATCAATTGAATTTTCATGTGAATCTCGGTGTCAACTTATCAATTTCCTCAAAAATAATATTGCTGTGGTTGAATTGGCTCTATAGATCAATTTGTGAAGAACTGACATATTAATACTCTTGAGTTTTCCAATTCATGTGCATTATAGAAAATTTTTCAATACTCCTTCCTTAATATGATGTTATCTGACAATTTTAACCGATGTTCCTTATGCAAATGAGGTTATTTTCTGTTCTAATTTTCTTAGTTATTTTACCATGAATGTTGAATTGATGTTGAATTTTATTATAGATGTGTTGAATTTTGTTGCATTCATTAACATATTGTTAATTTTTTCATTTTGTTAAAATGCTGAAACACATTGATTAATATTCAAATGCCTAACCATTTATTCTTGAAGTAAAACCCACTAGATCCTAATATCAATTTTATTTAATAAACTTTTGTTGAGATTTTTTGCTTTCATTTTCTTAGGTATATAGATCTCTATTTAATTTTTATATATGTATCAAGCTTTAGTGTCAGCTTTCTTCTGAACTCACAAGAGTTAGATAGTATTCTCTCCTCTGTTTTATGAAAAAAAATAGATATCCATTTCATAAAATTTCCCCAAATTTTCTTTTAATATTCACAAATGAAAGTATCTGTGTCATATTTTCTTTTATGGAGGTTTTGTTATGGTTTATTCTTTAAATAAAACTTCTGTTTTCAACAAACATAGAAATATTTATTTTTAAAATGGGTTTTTAAATTATGTTTCCTAAATTTTGTTTTTAACTGTGTCCATTTCAACTGTTGCACATATTTTCATAAATTATTCTTAATATTTTTAAATTTCTATAGCATCTGCAGTAATAACTTTTATTTGATTTCCGATGTTGGTAATATGTGATTTGCTCCTTTTATCTTGGTTATAATCCACAGGAATTTATCAATTTTTGTTAATTTTTTCAGTAAAAAAAAAACTTTGCCTTATAAAATATTCCTTACTTTGTGTTTTTTATTTTATTGATTTCTGTACCTCTCATTATTATATATTACAAAAGTCAATCTAGTTGATAGTGGTTTTCTCTTTATTTCTTTTTTTATTTTCTGTATTTCGAGGTTCTTACATTAGGTACACAAAAATTTAGTTTAATTGTGTCTTCCCGAATAATTGGCCCATTATCACTCCAACTCTACGTTTTATTCTTTTTTTGAAGTTACACAAATTTCCATGTGACTTTTATTTACATTTTATACATATTTTTTCACTTTTTTTCCTTCATTCTACATTTGCTTTTAAATTTTGAAATGCACCTGACAGGCCGGGGGTGGTGACTCATGCCTATAATCCCAGCACTTTGGGAAGCCAAGGCGGGCGGATCAAGAGGTCAAGAGATCGAGACCATCCTGGCCAACATGGTGATACCCTGTCTCTACTAACAATACAAAAATTAGCCAGTCGTGGTGGCACACACCTGTGGTCCCAGCTACTCGGGAGGCTAAGGCAGACTAATCGCTTGAACCCAGGAGGTGGAGGTTTCAGTGAGCCGAGATTGCGGCGCCACTGCACTCTACCCTGGCAACAGAGCAAGACTCCATCTCAAAAAAAAAAAAAAAAAAAATGCACCTGACAGTCCAGGCGCAGTGGCTCATGCACTTTGGGAAGCAGAGATGGTATAGATAACTTGGGGTCAGGAGTTGAATAACATGGTAGAAACCCATTTGGACCAAAAATACAAAAATTAATTGTGCATGGTAGTACACATCTGTAATCCCAGCTACTCAGGAGTCTGAGGAGCGAGAATTGTTTGAATCTGGGAGACAGAGGCTGCAGCGAGCTGAGATTGCACCACTGTACTCCATACAGATATCAAGACTCTGTCTCAATCAATCAATCAATGAAATAAAATGCACTGACAAAGAATTCCTCCTTGATCAAACCATTAGTCACGCTCCTCTGGGTCTTCTTTTCAACTAGACCCTGACTTGGGCTGGCTTCTCTGCCTTTGGCCTGTCACCCTAACCCTTACCTAGTCAGCCCAATTTTAGAAAAGAATCTTGTTAAGTCAGTGTGACCAGAATCTTCCCACTCTCAATATCTGATTAAATATATTGTCTCTATCCTAATGTCTAAGTATTTGGCTTGCCTTTAGCAAGAATCCTGTTCAGCCAGTTTAAAATTACTTAATCAAGCCAGTTTTGAAAATTACTTCATCTTGAGATAATTTTTGTATATGGTGAAATACAGGAGTCCAGTTTTATTCTTTTGCATATGAATAGTCAGTCTTCAGTATTTCATCGAATTTTCTAACCGTATTCTGTATTGACTTTTTCATATCTGTTATCTATCTAGTCATTTTTATTCTGATTACTATAGGTATTTTAGTATGCATTCTTTACTTAATAGAATTAACTTAGAATTAATATGCGCCATTTTATTCTACTTCCCACTTCACTTAAGAAATCACACTCCTTATTTTCCAATTTATATTATGTGCTTTATATTTGTAGCTGTTATAGGACTATAATTTTATTCTCTTCAAACTTTTTGCTGATATAGTCATATATTTTATTTGTGCTTATGGTTTAAACCTCAATTTATAATGCTATTTTTTTCTTTATAATTTAATCATCATTTCAAGAAAGTACATAAAGAAACATTTTTTGTTTGTCTGTCTTATAAACACTTATATGCCATTCCTGATGTCTTTCTTGCCTTCCTTAGATCCATTTCATTTTGTATTATATCTTCAGAATTTCTCTTAGTGAACTTCTCTTGGTTGCAAATTCGCATAACCGATGTCTCCATTTGAAACTCATTTTCCAGAATATTCTTACTGGGTATAAAGTTTTATGTTGACTTTTTCTAAGCTCTTAACCAATTTTTTTGTTGTTGTTGTTGTACTCTTTTTATTCTCCCTTTCATGATTTTTCACTTTATTATTGGTTTTAAGCAGTTTAACAAATAAGTACCTATTTGTGGTATTCTTATTCGTAGTATTATTTTCATTTATTTCTCTTTAGGGTAAGTTGAGCTTCTTGAATCGTTCGATATTCTTATACAGGTGAGGAATTCTTACTGTTGGTAAATGGGGCATCAGATTTCATTATACCACAATTATTTGTTAAAGTCAAAATATTCTGTTCTTGCTTTCTAACACTAATTATCTTATCTAAAGCATAACTCTGATTATCACAATGAATAGTAACACTGTTTAAAAGGCAATGATTTGATGATGATCTATATTTAAAATTAATTTTAATATAAAATTGTTTAAGCCAAGGAAATATGAATGATCTTCAGAAATGAGTTATGATTCATCCCTCCTATATGCCCTTATAGCATCTCCTACTTAAACTGGCCGCATCACTTATGTGAAAATACATTTCTACAATTGTCTTTCCATCCAATTCTACCTGAAAATAGTGGTGTTCAGGAATTGGCATTGTTCTTTTTATATTTTAGAATATAGAATCAAAAGAAACATTAGGCATTCAATAACAGATTATCTATGTGATTGAAAAGGATGCAATCACCCTCCAACTCATAACTCTATAACCTAAGGGTGTGACACTGTCAATGTCGTCAAATGTATACACACACAAACACATATATATTTCTTGATATATACATATATATACACACACACACACACATGCACATGTATATATGTACATTTAAATTTATGTATATATGTGTGTATATATACACATATGTATTTACACACACACACACACATATATACACAAACACACAAGAAAACAAGACATAGTCCCTATTTCCAGAAAGTTTTTTATATTTTACCTTTCTATCAAGGTTTTTATACTTTTCTGTTGCTTGCCAACTTTGAAGAATATTTTGTCTTTCTTTTCTAATTTAGCTTTGTGCATGAGAGATGACTTGGTATCTGACGGTATTTTTCTTGCTATGAAACTAAAAAATAGGCAACCTTTTATAATTGTTCTTTAGAACTGTTCTTTGGGACTCTGGGAAGGAATTGGTAGCACTGTCAACGGGTAGCTTGCGGACAGGGATCTCTAAGACTTCAAGTAATTAGTAATCTACACCATCTTTAAGCAATTCAAAAATATCTTATTCTCACATGAGGTAGCTTGGGGCTCCATCTAAGCAATGTAGCGTAACCACAATCCCGAACATATTGCTGTCCTAAAGCCTTCTTTCATCGCGAACCAATAAATATTTTTTTTAAATACAAATTTCTAGAGCAGACTCTGGCAGAAAATGACCCACTTCTTATATGCTAAAATTTCTAAGACACTACAAAACTGCCTTTTCTTTACCCATACCTCAATCATTTTCTGACTTTTTTGGAAGGGATATGGGTCAATTTCAGAATGAAATATGAAAGTCTAACAGTAGCTCAAACTTTTGGCTAAACTGACTTTGTTTTGAAAATATGCTGAATTATCATACAACTGATCATAGTAAATAAGTTACTGTTTTTTACTAAAGGGGTATGTAATTAGTGGTTAATTATTTAATATTAATGATCTTATTAATTACTTAACTTATTAATATTAATATAAATAAGTTATTGCTTTTTACTAAAGGGATATGCAGTTAGTGATTAACTTTGCTATGGAGTATTTTGAGTTTTTAAAGTATTTTTAAAAATGATTACTAGAGAAAAACTTCCTTCTTGTTAAAAGAATAAGGATGCTAGGTCTTTATGGAAAATAGTACAGCATTGCAGCATTAAATTTAAGTCCGAAACATAAAACTTATTTTATTTTCTCAAACTTAGGACCGATCACATCTTAAAAATAAATATGCAGCACTGTGTGCCAGAAGGATTAGGAAAATTGATTGGGCAAATAATACCCATTTTAGCTATAATTAAATAGTAAAAGCTTTAAAAATCAGGTTAAGTAAAATTCTGCCATATCTGTTACATATTTTTACAAGAAAGATATGGATATTTTTTCTTGTACATTTGTTAACATAGCTTAACATAGCTTACTAATATTTTCCTATTTGTCTTAATAGCCTGAGGTGCATTCATCACAGTTCTTTTTTAAATGCCCAAATTAAAATGCAATTTTTGGAAAATAAACTTTAAAAAAATATAATTTTAAAAAGACATATTAAAGTTATTGCCTTTTCAAATAAAATGCTTTGGAACAGGTCAATTTAATAAGTAGATTTATTTTGCAAAGGTTTTATTTTTCACTCTAAAAGTCACAGGAACTCTTGTCCAAAGATTTTATTTTCCACTCTAAAAGTCACAAGAACTCAGAAGAATCTGTACCTTCAGGAAAAAGTATTATTACCTTTTTTTTTTTTTTGTCCACATCTCACAAAAGGAAGTCATTGTTATTTTTCAAATCTCTTTACTATCTGGTCACACTATATGCCTGACATATTATAAAACTACTTTGTAGTTTTTCTTTTATTTATCGCTATCAAATATATTTTATATAATTTACAAATTGTTTCAAAACATTATTTTAATGATGAAACTTATGTTAGTGGGACCTATTTACTATGTATACACATGCAGACACACACACATACACACATTTACTTCCATTTTCCAATACTCATTCAGTTTGAATGAAAGGAAACAATATTCCATTGTTTTTTTTAAAAAAAAAAGCTGTAAAATGAGAATACACAAATAAAGAGCCTACTCTTTGTACAGTGATAGGTAGGAGCCTCTTTTTATGCAGAGAATGTATATGATATAAATTTGAGAGATTTTAAGAAATGTTCCTGTACACATTATCCAGAACTAATAAGAACTGGGAATAACCAGTATGGTATATTGCTCAATTTTGGATACTGGGGCCTTTCATCTCTTGTCTCCCACTATGTGTTCTTTTAGGCCTATTGTGTGTTCTTTTTTGATTATTTGTTTGGCATTTATTGATTGGATTTAACACACAGCTTTCCAGATTCCTGAAAAAAAAATTTAAATATGAAATTATTGGTCAGTTATACCTACCTTGTATGTTTTATATCCTATATTACGGGTTTTATTGATGCTGTTAACTCTATCTGAATTTAATACATAGCTATTAAAAGAAATGATGATGAAAAACAATTTAATCCACTTAGCTCTTTTAACTCTCCATGGCATATTTACATGAAATTTTCATTTCTTTCAATGGAAAATGCCAAATTTCCTTCATGTTTGTGTTTAGTCTGATGGCCTAGCATGTTGACTGTCACACTGTAGGTTTACAGTAAATGTGTGAGAAAGTGTTACTCACAGAAATCCTGTCAGATAGGGAGGACATATGTGGATCATGTTGATTAGACAAAAGAGGAAACACTGTACAGATACGTATGGCTGATTCTCTTAAGACCACACTATTTGTGAGTGGCAGAGTTCAGACAAAAGATACTAAAGTTCTATCTTCCGATCTGGGAATGCTTTCAATATAATAGAATTTAGCCTTCTGGTTGACAGAATTTTGTGCAACAATATAATTATAGATAAAAATGTATGTTGTTATCCAGCATTTCTGTACCTTTTTTTTTTTTTTTTTTTTCAAGAAAGGGTAATGCTATTTTGGTCCTAGTTCTACCAGTGTTAATACAGGATCATTTAAAGCAGTAAAGTGAACGTATGTTTTAAAATGTACTCTGATTTTGTATCAATCGCATATGGAAAGATGATAGATGTAAAAACAAATGCCTTGAAAAGGAATAGTTTACTAATTTTAGTTCCCAAGAGAAGAGGGCCTAGTTCCCATGGAGGGACACATGAGGAAGCACCTAGTTCAGTTAGAAGGCAGAAAAAGCACAGGGAAAGCATGGGTCAAAGCCGAAATCGTGGTTCTCACAGGAAGAAGTGAGACAGAGAGTGCAGGCATGCTGAGTAAATCTTGGATTAGATAAGCTAATTTGTAGGGTGACTTAGGGCAGGAAGAATATTTGCATAGTGTGTACCAGTTTGAAAAAAAGAGGAGATTGGGGTATGGACTCTAGATTGGCTGGTTTTCAAATCAAAGCCAACTTGTGTGCTATCTCTAGAAATTAGCTAAGCCTGGGAGGAGCTTGAGACCAAAAGACTTCAAGAGGTCAAAGCATCATGAAATATAGAAAATGTTTAAAACATGATTAATGCAATGTATTTATGCAAAATATATTCTCTTGTTTGCCCAGGTAAGTTTGGAACTTGGTAATGACGGACTGCCTCAGTAATGGCAGGCTTCCTTGGTAATGGCTGACACCTTTGCCCCCATGGAGCTGACCTTCCTGGGTCAAGCTCTAACTGCTGTGCTGGCTGCAGCAATCCCAACCAAGTGGGATTCATTTTGCTGGTCTCCGTGGTAGTAGGAACCCGCCGAGCTAGATCACCTGGCTCCCTGCCTTCAGCCCCCTTTCTCTCCGGGGTATGGGTGGCTCTGTCTTGCAGCTGCTCCAGACCCCAGCCAAAATGGCTGCTCAGGTATGTCCTGGAAGCCTGGGCTGAACCAGCAGCCCAGATTTGTGCTGGAAACCCCTGGCGCCTGGCGCTGGGCAGGAATCTCCTGGTCTGCGGGCTGCAAAGACTGTGGGAAAAGCACAGCATCCAAACCCAAGTGCCAGAGTAACCAGAAAAGTCCCCGATGTCCTCCTTTTATTTGGGGTTGGGAGGTGTCCTCTGGCCTATTGCACTTCCCAGGTGAGTCAACACCCCACCTGCCTCGATTTGCCCTCCTTGGGTTACACCCACTGTCCAACCAGTCCCATTCAGATGAACCTGGTACCTCGGTTGGAAATACGGAGATTTCTTGCCTTCCATTGTGCTCTTGCTGGGAACTGCCCTCTGGAGCTGTTCCTATTTGGCCATCTTGGCAGAAGTTCCCCCTAATTTTCTACTAAGGACTTCTTTTATAATAATTATTCTTCTTTTATAATAATTATTCTTTCCTGCTCCCTTCTGCCAAACTTCCTGTAATTCAATTAGGATATATTTCCTATAAGGTAAATACATAAATCAACATAGATGAGAGAGCTATAAATTGATTAATATCTAGCTTTACTTACAAATCCATGTCTCTTCTCAAGTTCTCAGAAGAACTTTGTTTCCTAGCGCAAAGATAACTACATATGAGTGAAGAAAGAGTACTGGTCTGAATCACAGAACTCATGATTTAGTTCTAACTCTTTCTCCACTAAGTGCTAGATAACATCAAATAAATCATGGTACTTCATGAAATTCGATTTCCTTAAACAACAATTTGAAATATTAGACCAATAATCTGGAACTTCATAAAATATCTATATTCTCTGTTTGTGTGTTCTTTGACTACAATCAATTATAATTTCTGATGTAAGTTGACATGGAATTGTAATCCAAATATAATTTTTTACTTTTGTCAACTCTTAGAGCTTTTTTAAGCTAAGCTACTTGTAATAACTGTTGTTTATGTTTTTGATGAGGTGTGGGATAGGAAGAGTCAAGAAAGTCCCCTGGCTTAATCCTGATGTTTATAAAAATAAGCCTCTTTTACTTATGTTTCAAAGGAAATAATCACTACAATAACATTTTAGAAGTCTAGAAGTGTTTAATAGTACATGGGTGACTTTTTAAAATTATCACATTAAAGTAATTATTTTATTAAACTAAATTTACACCATAATTAAAGTGCTCAAAAATTCAGTTCTGAAGTCAGGTTGGATTGGATTGCTATATCTATCACTTTTTGATCTTGGGCAATATCAGAAATACTTTTGAATCTCATAAAATATTTTATTTTGTATAAGTCATTTTTTTAGGTAAAATTAACAGATAATAAACTCTCTCCTTTTTAGGTGTGAATTTCTATGAATTTTGACAAACACCTTAGTTCTATAAATTCCATCTCAGTCAAAACAAAGAATGCTCTCATCACCCCACAAATATTCCCTGTGAAATATTCCATTCATTTATAATTCAAAAATCTCAAACTAACCATATAGTGACAAAGAGCAATTCAGTCAAAGCATGGAAATGGGAGGTAGTGCTGAGGCAGAATTGATTTGCATAAGGGAATAAAGACACTTGAACATAATGGGTATGTTTATTATTTTGAGTCTGGTGATGCATTAACAGGTATATGTATATGTCAAAAATTATTAAATCATATAATTTAAAATATGTGACTTATTGGGGATAAATTGTAACTTTAAACGTGTTTCTTAAAAAAAAATCTTAGATAAATGAGCATGTGGTAATAGATACAGTATATGTGGTGGTTAATTTTATGTGTCAACTTGGTTCGGGATACCTAGATATTTGGTTAAATATTATTTCTAAATGTGTCTGTGAGAGTGTTTTGAGAAGGGATTAACTTTTGAATTGGTGGGCTGAATAAAACTGATGGCCCTCCCCAATGTGGATAAGCATTGTTCAATCCAATGAGGGCCTGAATAGAACCAAAAGAAAGAGGAAAGTCATCGTGTGTCCTTCTTAGTGGTATGCCTAATAGGCTTTTTCAAGGTTTAGAAGTACATTCCACACTTAGATATACAGCTCCAACTCATTAACTAAGTGACATGCATGATCTTTCTACATGATTGTTCAGCTGAGATACAGATCTGACCTCTGCACTCCTGGTTCTCAGGCCTCCAGGCTCAGACTGGAATCTATACCATCAGCTTTTTGGCTCTCATGCCTTCAAACTACACTACTGGCTTCCCTGGTTCTCCAGCTTGCAGACTGTAGATTGTGGGACATCTTTTCTCCATGATTGTGTAAACCAACATCTTCTAATAATTTCAATATATAAATATAGAAATTCTTTTATTGGTTCTGTTTCTCTGGAGAACTCTGACTGATATACAATGTAAGGCTAGGAAACCCAAAACCTGCCTATGTTTCATATGAAGGTCAAAAGCTTAAGAAGCTTGTTTCTGAGAGAGGCACCATCACAAGTGAGATATTAAGTGTTGGCTGTCCTCTCTAAGCTGGTGATGATGGTAGGAGGTGTTGTTACAGACTGAGCTCCCTGATAGTTATAAGTATGACAGGATCCAGAAACCAGAGAGGCAAGATTGTGGCAGTTAACCATCAGAAGAAAGGTAGGTGAATGAAAGGTAAGAGTGGGTTCTAACTCATAGAGACATTTAAAAAATAGTTGTTGGTTTTTGTTTTTGTTTTTGTTTTACAATACTTGTGTGTTCAGAGGCAGTCAGCAAGAGTGGTGCTCAATCTATAAACTCAAGTAAATGCAAGAATGGATAGTCAGGGAGATGAGAGCAATTTCCTCCAGATGTCACACTCTATTACCCAGCTTCCAGACTGAACTGATATTCCCAAACAAAACTATCAACTGGAAGAGAATTTAGTTCCCCAAGACCCTACATTTTTATTGCATGTGTGTATAGTAATGGATTTTAACCTATACCCATTTGCTTAGCTAAGTATACATGAAGCAAAGAGAGCACCATTCTATATATTTCTGTACTGATTACATTGATACATAGAACACAAAGCATATCATGGTCCTCTGTTAACATTGGGATGGAAAGCAAGTAAACGGAGTCACCTGAAAAGTCTGCCACACTGTACATCCAACTGGCTCCAAAGACTTACCAACTGGTCATTCCCTCAGTCTAGGAATGTATAGTAAGAGATGAAATACTTGCTATTTCATAGAAATCAAATTTGGCTTACCTGTGAAATACTTGGTATTTCACTGAAACCCCATTTTGATTTATTTACCTTTATTTATTTAAAGCCACTCTAGTCAGCCTAAGTGGAAACCTCTAAAACTAGTTCATTCCTCTGGCTAGGAAAGGAAGTTTAAAAAATAAAGTAAAACTATGTAAAAAATGACCAAAATTAGTGCCATCTATAAAAATGTAAAGAATGAGGATGCAGCAGTAGTGACTGTCAGCATATTTGATTTAGTTTACTAGTCTGTCCCCTTCACAACCAAGATGGAATTGGAAAATGAGGTCGTACTATTATAAACATAAAAGACTATCTCTTGTAAAACAGACGATCCTAGTTTTAGGTATATTGCATTATCTTGCATCTCTATAGGAAGGGAGCTCAGAAAGCATTCACACCCACATGTTACAGACAGCAATATTTATTTACAAACTGTTCCAAGACTGTATTAACTCTCTTGCCTTCATCATAGTTGAAGCTAAAATTACTGGAATCACCTGGATTTTCCACAGAACAGCATATAGATCCACTGTCTCAATAATATTGTGCCATTTGCATCAAACGACCAAAAAGAATGGGATATTAACTCTGCAAATATTCAAAGGTGCACTATATTAATGGAGGTTTTGATGTGGTCTGGAGCGAGTGAGAAATTCTTTCTCTAAAATCAAGGATAAATTATTTCATCTTACCCATCATACCACTAAGAAGGACATACAATACCTAGTAGGCTTCTTCAAGGTTTAGAAGTACATTCCACACTTGGAAATACAGCTCCAACACATTAACTAAATGACATTAAAGATTCTTGCTCACTGTGAAGATCAGATCAGAAAAAGTGCTGTGCAGCACTTCTATGCTCTGGTGTAATCAATTCTGACTCTTTTATCATAAAACCTGCTAAGCACAATGATACTAGAGCTTTAGGAAATGGGAAACACAGTCAGGTGGATTTTATGGGTAATACCAAGAGGAAAAACAAAATGTAGATTCCTAAGATGCCAGAACAAACTTGTGTCATTTGTAGTATAGAAGTATACATTATTTTTTCAAAATCCTGACCTGCCACTGGGCACTAGTAACAATGGAGTCTTGATCATGGCACATAAATTAACCATTAGGCCCAAATTTTCTCTAATGCCCTCAGTTCTGTCAGATTCAACAAATCATAAGTGAGGATAAGACTAGGACAAATATTTTATAAAAATAGAAAATAATATATGCAAAATTATAGGTGAACAGAGCTAGAGGTCATAGCAAACTACACAAGAAAATGACTAAGGCATCTGTGTTATTCACCACTTTTGCTATGATTATTTTGTGTGTGAGGCTCCTTCATGCTTGCCTAGTGAAGGAAAATTGTAAGTTCTGTTCAGAGATGGGTGACATAGCATGTTGAAACAAGCTGAAAGACGTATTAAAGCCCCACTCAGGAGTATCAGTGAAAGAGATAGTTTAGAGAAAATCCTCCCAAATGGAAGATCTTCAGGTGGAATTTTTGGTCTTTCACTTTGTGTGAAAGAAAATTGTTAAAGGCTATTACTCATGGAAACCAGGGAACAACTTAGCTAGTAAGAATAACTGCAGGATTAAAGACTAGAAAATTAAAAGGAGGTCTGAGGCAGAGGATTTGGGTAGACCTACAATGGTGGGAATAAAATGTGTAAGGCATGTTAATTTCCACAAGAGAGCATGCAGCATGCAAGAAGCACTAAAAAATTAATCAGAAAAAATAGCTTTACAAATTCATATTATCCAGCTTCCATCATTAATCACCCAGGGCTGGCACAATGGGTTGATGTAGGAATGCTGGTGGAGATGAAGGTCATGCATCATTCCAGCAATGTAGGATCACATTCAGCACAACTGATTTAAGAACTATTTTTGCTGAGTGCTGGAAAGACAAATATGATCCTTGAATTGCCTACACCCCTCTTCCCCAACCATAGCAGTGTTGCATGGCATGGAGACAATCTGTGTGCCTAAGGGAGGGAAAGTGAAGTGATTATGGAAGTTGGCATTGGAATGCAGTGCTGCCCTGTCACCATGGAAAGCAGTACAGGGCAGAATTCAGCCAGCATCCATGGAGAGAGCATTTAGACCAGCCCTAGCAGAGCAGAGTAGTCCGTTTCAGAGGCCATAACCTGAGTTCCAGCTAGGCCTACCATCACAGACTAAAGCACTTTGGGGTCCTAAATAAATTTGAAGGATAGTCTAGGCCATAAGGACAGAAAATCTTGGGCAAGTCCTGGTGTTGTATTGGCCGTGTAACCAGTGGACTTGGGGTGCATGTGACCCAACGAGACACCAACTGGGGCAGCCAAGGGAGTGCTTGTGTCACTCCTCCTCCAACTTCAGGTAGCACGACTTGCTGCTCAGGGAGATATTCCTTCCTCTTGAGGAAAGGAGAGTGAAACAACAAGATAACTTTGTTTTGTAACTTGGATGCCAGCTCAGCCAGAGCAAAACAAAGCACCAGACTCCTGAAGCGCACCTTTAGGTCCTAGCTCCCGGATTACATCTCTAGATCCACGCTGGGCCAGAAGGGAACCTGTTGCCCTAAAAATAAAGACTTGGTCCTTGAAGAATTCATTACCTACTGCTGAAGGAGACCCTGGGCATTGAAAAACATGAGTGGTAGCCAGGCGGTAATCAGCACGTGCCTTAGAAAAGACCTAGTACCATGCTAGCTTCAGGTGTGATCCACCAAGTTGTCAGGTATGTTGGCCATGGGAAGAGACTCTTGCTGCTTTAGGTAGGAAGTGGGAAAAGTAACAGGGCTTTGTCTTACAACTTGGGCATCTGCTCAGACACAGTAAAATAAAGCACCAGGTAGATTCCTAAAGTTTCTGATTCCAGGCCTAGCTCCCAGACTGCAATTCTAGACCCACCTTGGGCCAGAAGGGAACCCTGGAAGGAAAGAAACAAACTGGCAAGATTCATCAGCTGCTGACTAAAGAGGATTTGAGCCTATGGTAAACATCAGCAGTAGCCAAGGAGTTGTCACCACAGGCTTTCAGTGAACCTAGTACTGTGCTGGCATCAAGTATAGCTGAGCATACTCCCAGTAGTGGAAGCAACAGGAACACTTACATTATCCCACCCATAACTCCAGGTAGCTCAGTACATACAGTCTCTCCGTGCTTGGGAAAAATTAAAGTAAAAGAAAAAGAATCACTGCTTTCATAATCCAGGGAATTCAAAATATCTTATGCAAGACCACCAAGGTGGAACTTCTATGAGTCTGCAAGAGTTACAGCATTATTGGGCTTGGGGTGTCCCCTAATGCAGATATGGCTGTGGTGACCAAAGACTTAGACCAAAGCACTCAAGTCCCTTTGAATATTTGGAAAGCCTTATCAAGAAGGATGGTTACAAACAAGCCTAGACTACAAATATTAAAATAAATATCTAATTCTTCTATGCTCAGATATTGATGAAAATCTGCAAGCATCAAGACCATGCAGGAAAACATGACCTCGGCAAATGAACTAACTAAAACACCAATGACCGTACCAGAGTGAAAGAAATAAATGACCTCCTTTCAGACAGAGAATTGAAAATATATGTGTTGAAGAAGTCCAATGAAATTCAAGAAAACTCATGGAAGGAATTTGGAATAATATCAGATAAATTTAGCAAAGAGATTAAAACATTTTTCAGAAAGCAATCAGAAATTCTGGAGCTACAAAATTCAATTAACAACCTGAAGAATGCATCACAATCTCTCAGCAGCAGAATTGATCAAGCAGAAGAAAGAATTGGTGAGCTTGATGTCAGGCTGTTTGAAAAAACACAGAGGAAACAAAAGAAAAAACAATATAACAGAATAAAGCATGCCTATGAGATCTAGAAAATAGCTTCAAAGGGGCAAATCTAAGAGTTATTGGCCTTAAAGAGAATATAGAGAGAGGGATCAAGGTAGTTGGGGAGAAATGCCAGATATAGGGGATGGGGAGAAAGGCAGCAAATAACACTGCCATGTGTGTACCTATGCAACAATCTCGCATGTTCTTCACATGTACCCCAAAACCTAAAATGAAATGAAAAAAGAAAGTTTATTCAGAGAAATAGTAATAGATAATGTTCCAAACCTAGAGAAAGATTCCAATATTTAAGTTCAAGAAGGTTATAGAAGAACATGCAGACTTGACCAAATAAGACTACTTCAGGGAATTAAATATACTCCAAAAGGTCAAGGATAAATAAAGAATCCTAAAAACAGCAAGAGAAAATTTTTAAAATGACATTTAAGGGAGCTCCAATATGACTGGCAGCAAACTTCTCATTGGAAATCTTAGGAAACAGCGTCATGCCATATGAAAATGCTGAAAAAAATACTTTTATACTAGAATACTATATCAAGTGAACATATGCTTCATACATGAGGGAGTAATAAAGACTTTCCCAGACAAATAAAAGCTGGCTGAAGGATTTTATCAACACCAAACCTGTCCTATAAGGAATGTTGTTAGAGCAACAAGAAATCATCTGAAGGCACAAAACTCAGTGGTAATAGTAAGTGCATGAAAAAATACAAAATATTATAACACAGTAACTCTGGTGTGTTTTCTACTCATTTCTTGAGTAGAAAGACCAAAAGGAAAAACAATCAAAAATAATAATAATAACAACTTTTCAAGACACAGATAGTATAATCAGATGTAAATAGAAACAAGAAAAAGTTAAAATGCCATGGGGAATGAAGTTAAAGGGCAGAGTCTATAATAGTTTTCTGTTTGGTTGTTTGCTGGTTTGCTTTTGCAATCAGAGTTAATTTGTCATTAATTTAAAATAATGATTTATATAGTAGATTGCAATAATGCCATACTGTAACTGCAATTAAAAAAACCTACAGCTGATACACAAAATACAAATCAAAACAAACCAACAGAGAAAATCACTTTCACAAAAGGAAGACAGGAATGAAGGAAGAAAGGAAGGAAGGAAGGAAGAAAGGAATAGCAAACAAAACAGGCAGAAAAAAAACAACAATGGCAGTAGTAAGTCCTTACTTATCAATAATGGCATTGAATATGAACTGACTAAACTCTCTAATGAAAAAGTATGTAATGGCTTAATAAGATTTTTCAAAAGACCCAGTGATCAGTTACCTATAAGAAACAATACTTTCGCTCTAAAAACACACAGACTAAAAATAAAGGGATGAAAACAGACATTCCACGTAAATGGAAATAAAAAAAAAAAGAAAAAAAGAAAAAGTATCCATACTTATATAAGATAAAATATATTCTAAGACAAAAATCATTAAAGGAGATGAGAAAGTCATTATATAATGATAAGGGGTCATTTCATCAATAAGATACAACAATTATAAATATATATATATATACAGTCAACACTTGAGCACCCAAGTATATAAAGCAAATATTATTACAGCTAAAGAGACAGATAGACTTCAAATCAATAGTAGTTGGAGACTTGAACACCCCACTTTCAGAATTGGACAGGTCTTCCAGAGAAAAAAATTAGCAAAGAAACAGGAGACTTAATTGGCACTGTAGATCAAATTGACCTAATAAATATTTACAGAGTATTTCATCAAATGGCTACAGAATACACATTCTTCTCCTCAGCACAAGGATCATTCTAAATGATAGACCCTATGTTAGGCCACAAAATTAGTCTTATAAATTAAAAAAAATGAAATCAGATCAAGTGTGTTCTCCAACCACAATGGAATAAAACTAGAAATCAATAGCAAGAGGAATTTTGAAAACTATACAAACACATGGAAATTAAACTATGTGCTGCTGAATGTCTAGTGGGTCAGGGAACACATTAAAAAGGAAATTAAAAAATACATTTAAACAAATGAAAATGTAAATACAACATAACAAAACCTATGGGATACAGCAAAAGAACTACTAAGAGGAAAATGTATGGAAATGTGCATTTAGATTTAGAAAGTGGTAGAACTTCAAATAATCAACCTAATCATGAATCTTAAAGAATTGGGAGAGAAAGAGGAAATCAAACGCAAAATTAGTATAACAAAATAAGTGATAAAGATTGGAACAGAAATAAATAAAATTTTAAAAAATCAACAAAATGAGAAGCTGTATTTTTTTTTTGAAAAGATAAACAAAATTTTTTTTCCCATTTATTTTATTGCATTTTAGGTTTTGGGGTACATGTGAAGAACATGCAAAATTGTTGCATAGGAACACACGTGGCAGTGTGATTTGCTGCCTTCCTCCCCATCACCTACATCTGGCATTTCTCCCCCTGCTATCCCTCCCCAGCTCCCCACCCCCCACCGTCCCTCCCCTATTTCCCCCCAACTGACCCCAGTGTGTAGTGCTCCCCTCCCTGTGTCCATGTGTTCTCATTGTTCAACACCCGCCTATGAGTGAGAACATGCAGTGTTTGATCTTCTGCTCTTCTGTCAGTTTGCTGAGAATGATGGTTTCCAGGTTCATCCATGTCCCTACAAAGGACCCAAACTCATCGTTTTTGATGGCTGCATAATATTCCATGGTGTATATGTGCCACATTTTCCCTATCCAGTCTATCGTCGATGGGCATTTGGGTTGGTTCCAGGTCTTTGCTATTGTAAACAGTGCTGCAATGAACATTCGTGTACACGTGTCCTTATAGTAGAACGATTTGTAATCCTTTGGATATATACC